>NC_091164.1:4151556-4179010 GCF_040958095.1 Procambarus clarkii
GCATAACATAAGGTCAGGAATACCAATCCTTTTTGTGGTTACTCTCCGAAAACCTGTTTATAGTAGAGATCGGAATGAGATGTGTGTTTGTTTATATGTTATGCTGTCCAGTAATGCTGTAGTCAATAACTGAATATTCTGCAGTAGATCAGGCAGACAGTCTCCACCACACAGGCAGTCTCCACCACACATTCTCCACCACACAGCCCAACAGTCTCCACCACACAGCCCAACAGTTTCCACCACACAGCCCAACAGTCTCCACCACACAGCCCAACAGTCTCCACCACACAGCCTAACAGTCTCCACCACACAGCCCAACAGTCTCCACCACACAGCCCAACAGTCTCCACCACACAGCCCAACAGTCTCCACCACACAACACAACTTCGACACAATACTCACCAAGACTTTCATGGTTCCAGCAGGTATCAGGACCGCCAAGTGCCCAAGAACATGGGCGATGCCCATTTTATGTACCAACCTTGGCCTCGCAAAAACTACCACCCTCATCACCTGACCTTCGAAAACACCAAAAGTTGTCCTTGGCCGAGCAGGTTACAGCAGCAGCAGCAGCAGCAGCAGCAGATGTAGAGCTACCTAACAACACCGTTAGCCCAAGGTAATGTAGATCTGTTGGACCTTGAACTACGGTGATTCTAAAGGCCTCGATCCTAAGAAATACCTTCACACTACCTCTAATCTTGCTATGGATCTAAATGGTAATAATAATATTTTATTTGTACAAATACAGAGGGTCAGATTACAGTGGTTACTTAGTGGATACAGCGTTTGTATGTTTTCTAAAGCCACTGATTACATCCAGCGTCTCTGGGATAAGCTAAGATAATGAGGGAATTTTACATTTTATAGGGTAAATCTTGAATTTATTCCATGTCCCAAGACCAGCATGGATTTGGAATTCATCCATGCTTGCCCTTGACATCCAAGGTAAAGGAACAGCAGGTTGTTAATTAACTTTGGCACATCAAGAGAGAGGTTGATGACTACTTAACATTAAGAAGTTCCTTGTTCTCATATCCCAGCTCCTTGTCCTCTTAGCCCAGCTCCTTGTCCTCATATTCCAGCTCCTTGTCCTCATATCCCAGCTCCTTGTCCTCATATCCCAGTTCCTTGTCCTCATATCCCAGTTCCTTGTCCTCATATCCCAGCTCTTTGTCTTCATATCCCAGCTCCATGTCCTCATATTCCAGCTCCTTGTCCTCATATCCCAGCTCCTTGTTCTCATATCCCAGCTCCATGTCCTCATATTCCAGCTCCTTGTCCTGATATTCCAGTTCCTTGTCCTCATATTCCAGCTCCTTGTCCTCATATCCCAGCTCCTTGTCCTCATATCCCAGCTCCTTGTCCTCATATCCCAGCTCCATGTCCTCATATCCCAGTTCCTTGTCCTCATATCCCAGCTCCTTGTCCTCATATCCCAGCTCCATGTCCTCATATTCCAGCTCCTTGTCCTCATATCCCAGCTCCTTGTTCTCATATCCCAGCTCCATGTCCTCATATCCCAGCTCCTTGTCCTCATATCCCAGCTCCATGTCCTCATATTCCAGCTCCTTGTCCTGATATTCCAGTTCCTTGTCCTCATATTCCAGCTCCTTGTCCTCATATCCCAGCTCCTTGTCCTCATATCCCAGCTCCATGGCCTCATATCCCAGCTCCTTGTCCTCATATTCCAGCTCCTTGTCCTCATATTCCAGCTCCTTGTCCTCATATTCCAGCTCCTTGTCCTCATATCCCAGCTCCTTGTCCTCATATCCCAGCTCCATGTCCTCATATCCCAGCTCCTTGTCCTCATTTCCCAGCTCCATGTCCTCATATTCCAGCTCCTTGTCCTCATATTCCAGCTCCTTGTCCTCATATCCCAGCTCCTTGTCCTCATATCCCAGCTCCATGTCCTCATATCCCAGCTCCTTGTCCTCATATCCAAGCTCCTTGTCCTCATATCCCAGCTCCTTGTCCTCATATCCCAGCTCCTTGTCCTCATATCCCAGCTCCATGTCCTCATATCCCAGTTCCTTGTCCTCATATCCCAGCTCCTTGTCCTCATATCCCAGCTCCATGTCCTCATATTCCAGCTCCTTGTCCTCATATCCCAGCTCCTTGTTCTCATATCCCAGCTCCATGTCCTCATATCCCAGCTCCTTGTCCTCATATCCCAGCTCCATGTCCTCATATTCCAGCTCCTTGTCCTGATATTCCAGTTCCTTGTCCTCATATTCCAGCTCCTTGTCCTCATATCCCAGCTCCTTGTCCTCATATCCCAGCTCCATGGCCTCATATCCCAGCTCCTTGTCCTCATATTCCAGCTCCTTGTCCTCATATTCCAGCTCCTTGTCCTCATATTCCAGCTCCTTGTCCTCATATCCCAGCTCCTTGTCCTCATATCCCAGCTCCATGTCCTCATATCCCAGCTCCTTGTCCTCATTTCCCAGCTCCATGTCCTCATATTCCAGCTCCTTGTCCTCATATTCCAGCTCCTTGTCCTCATATCCCAGCTCCTTGTCCTCATATCCCAGCTCCATGTCCTCATATCCCAGCTCCTTGTCCTCATATCCAAGCTCCTTGTCCTCATATCCCAGCTCCTTGTCCTCATATCCTAGCTCCTTGTCCTTATATCCCAGCTCCTTGTCCTCATATCCCAGCTCCATGTCCTCATATCCCAGCTCCTTGTCCTCATATCCCAGCTCCTTGTCCTCATATCCCAGCTCCTTGTCCTCATATCCCAGCTCCATGTCCTCATATCCCAGCTCCTTGTCCTCATATCCCAGCTCCTTGTCCTCATATCCAAGCTCCTTGTCCTCATATCCTAGCTCCTTGTCCTTATATCCCAGCTCCTTGTCCTCATATCCCTTCCGAGTGCTACATAGTCGTATTAGCTTAACACTTTCTCGTCCTAATCACCTAACCATCCTCTGTGAGAGCTCACACGCCCTCTCACATGTCCTGACAAGTGTTAGGACGAAGAAGAGGAGGCAGGCAGAGAGAGGAAATAGGTAGAGAAGGAGAAGAAAGAGGGAGGGAAGGGAGTGGACAGGCGCCCTAAGCATCTACAATTCAACGCTGAATCGACCACCATCAACGCCGGTCTTGGCTAGTGTGGCTATCGGGGATATAACCGCCGTTGTTGTGATGGAGCGTGTGTGTGGGGACGGTGGGTATGGTCCAGCCCAGCTGCTCGTAAGGTCTGGGCTCGAGGCCAGCAGCCAGCAGCAGCAGCTGGTCCGGGCGGTCAAGTACTCTTGGTTACTTGTCAAGAAATGTCACGCTGGGGGTCAAGGACAGGCTGGGGTCAAGAACAGGCTGCCCCAGTCATCGTGGGGTCCTTACCCTGGAAACACAAACCGAAACTGTCTCTATTTTCCGCTTGTTACAACTTGTAATAAAGTTGTGACATCTTGGCTTAACGTGTTTATGACGTATTAGAAGGTTGTTACAACTTGCTATATTGGTTGTTATAACTGGTTAGGAGGTGTTAAAACTTGTTCGAACGTTGTACCAACGTCGTAGTTTCGGTGTGTGTTTGTCGGGTATGGACGATTAAGTGCAACAGTGTGGTTGATCAGGAAACATGTTGAGGTACGGAAAATTAGAAGCATCTGCCTCCTAAGGAAAGGCAATACTGTCTACTTTATGTAGGGGAGATAGTATGTATCTTCTAGGAGGAGGTAGTGGCTTCTGTCTATTATAGAGAGTGTCATCCATTCTCTATAGGAAGAGAGTGCCATCCACACTCTATAGGTAGAGTGCCATCCACTCACTATAAGTAGAGAGTGCCATCCACTCACTATAGGTAGAGTGCCATCCACTCACTATAGGTAGAGAGTGCCATCCACTCACTATAGGTAGAGAGTGCCATCCACTTTCTATAGGTAGAGTGTCATCCACACTATATAAGAAGACAGTTTCATCCACCACGTTTAGGGAGTCTCAATATCATGCATCTTGTATAGAATTTTGTTTTAATAATATTGCCATTTTGTTTATACAGTAAATCATTTATTGTGTAGATAAGTATAAACATTTAAGACCTCTGAAGGAAAAAAACTGGTAATCAGCTTAACTTATAATTCAGCAATTTGTGAACACTGAATTGAGGGAACATTCCTCAATTTAAAAAAGGGAATTCATAAGTAAATTTTCGTGTATGTGAGGCGAGTCAAGACGAGAGACCCGTGGCGTGGATACAGTAACTTGTGGCGAGAGGCATCTGGTATGTGCCGGAGATGAGGGATTTCTTGTAGGACTCGTCCCTCGGCTGCTGGTCATGGTGCCCCTGGCGGCGGTGGTGGTGGTGGTGGTGGAGCCCCTGGCCTTGAGTGGTGTAGTAGAGGGGCCGGACCTCTCTCGGTACCTGAAGGTCGCAGCCACACGGCGGTCACACAGTGTCCTGACACACAAAAGGCGGGAAAAAGCCACCACCAGCGGGCTGAAGACATTGTCTGCGCTGCGAGGACTGCAGGATGACCGTCTCTTATTGCTAGAACCCTCACTGCAGCCGCTCCTGTAAGGAAGCTTATTTCAGCATCTCCTACAGGGTAGCCTGCTGCAGACTGTTCTGTAATGTAGCCTGTACTAGAAGTCTCTCTTACGAGGTAGCCTACTGCAGTCCTCTCCTGTAAGGAAGCTTACTACAGAAGATATTTATGCAAGATGTTCTTTTGCGACCATCCTGCCTTGCAATATAGTCGTTATATTTACCTAAATTTACCTGAGAGGTGCCCGCACCATCTCCCTAATGGCCCCGATGGGGACAGCAAGCTGGCGGCTCGCCAAATGCCCTCCCTTCCTCACCATTATTCCTGAGGACTTTTTCCTCACTGGATTTTGAACTGAAGTAAAAGAAAAAAATCTGATGTTGAGAGCATCATCATCGAGCGTCCGCCCGTGTTTAATTGTGTCGTTTTTTCTGCCCTGGGTATAGCAGGGATGTGGGGGTAGGCTGTGTGGCCTTGACTGGCTGGTTTTTGTGTTTTCATGGTGAATGTCAGACGTCAGGAGGAAGGGGGATGGGGCGGAGGGGAAGGGGGTTGAGGTGGTGAGAGTACGGTGCAGGTTGACACGTCGACTAGACCTCTCTCCTTCGTGAAGGCGAGCGCTCGGCTCCTGGGAATGATGACTGACTCTCCTGAAACATAGAGTAGCCTGACACTGTACATCAGAGTAGCGTGACACTGTGTGTCAGGGTAGCCTGACACTGTGTTTCAGGGTAGCCTGACACTGTGTGTCAGAGTAGCCTGACACTGTGTGTCAGAGTAGCCTGACACTGTACATCAGGGTAGCCTGACACTGTACATCAGGGTAGCCTGACACTGTGTGTCAGGGTAGCCTGACACTGTACATCAGGGTAGCCTGACACTGTACATCAGGGTAGCCTGACACTGTACATCAGGGTAGCCTGACACTGTGTGTCAGAGTAGCCTGACACTGTACATCAGGGTAGCCTGACACTGTGTGTCAGGGTAGCGTGGCTTTAGAGCGTGACAGTAAGTATAGCGTCAGTTGAACATGGCAGTGAGTAACCGTCACTGAAGCCTGGCACTAACTACCGGTGATGGAGCGTGACACTGAACAGTGTCAATGACCTCTGCACGCTGGATGACTCGCCATTTCCATTTTTACCTCTGAAAGCTATATAAACGTTTCTCAAGGATGAAAAACACAAAACAAACAAAAAACTTAGACGGCTAAGGAACTAGCTGAAGTCCAATGGCTGGTGTATAGTGCTTCTTACTTGGATACATTTTCCTGTAGTGGCTGGCGTTCAGCAGTCCAAGTCGACTGTTCTGTCGTTAGTTGGCCTTCGCTCCCAAGATTAATCAAGCATTTACGAAACCTGTACATCTTCAATTGTGTTGGCTTTGAACAAAATAAACATTTGTTCAATAGTTTATGATCTGCGAAGCACAACGGGGCTGTTTATAACCATAATGACCCTGGGTTATCTTGAGATGATTTCGGGGCTTTAGTGTCCCAGCGGCCCGGTCCTCAACCAGGCCTCCACCCCCAGGAAGTAGCCCGTGACAGCTGACTAACACCCAGGTAGTTATTTTACTGCTAGGTAACAGGGGCATAGGGTGAAAGAAACTCTGCCCATTGTTTCTCGCCGACGCCCGGGATCGAACCCGGGACCATAGGATCACAAGTCCAGCGTGCTGTCCGCTTGGCCGACCGGCTCCGAGTTGTGACGTTTGGAAGCTGGTGAAGTGTTTAAGGGAGATTCGAGTAGTGCCTTCTTAAAATATAACCATGAATCCATTTCTAAATAAAAATGAAGGGCTTTGTTGTGGCTGTGTTGGGCGTCTATATGGGAGCTGCTTCCGTACCTTGCTGGCGCGCCCATTGTCTCTCAGTCTCCCTCCGCTCCGACCCATCCACTGCTTTGAAGCCCTCCGCGAGAAAAACGGGATCCCCCTCTTTCATCTCTTGCTCTGTTTGTCTATCTGTCTGTCCCTGTCTCTCTCTGTCTCTCTCTCTCTCTCTCTCTCTATGTCCTCACCATTGAGGGGAAGCTCCCTGCCAATATTTTCCACGGCCAGTAGCTTGGCCACAGGCGACGGAGTTGATAACAACAGTCTATTGACTTGAGAATGGTCCAGGACGGACCGAAACGTCGTCGTCCCTTCAACTTCTAGTGTGTGGTCTGGTCAACAACAACAGTCTAGGTCCTCCGCCATTCTCCGCTACACGACTCATTAAAGAGGCTTTATACTGGCTGAGAGATCAAAGATCGAGACCTATAAGCGCTTCTGAGGCGCACTTTGACCGCCTCTTGTGTTCCAGAACACATGCAGAGGTCTCGTGGTGGTCCACATGGCCCTTATTAAGGGCTGTATGCCAGGGAGGTCTTGATCACCACACACTTGGTCCGGGAGACATCTCCCGTCACGCAGGGTGCAGTTGCACCTCCACAGATCTCCAGTATCATCTCTTGATACTGGTAATGGCTCAAAAGGGCCACCACTTACGGGCTATTCATGCCCGTGCCACCTTTTGGATGGTTTAATCGTCATCTTGGTCTTGGAGGTCTTGAGAGTGGACCATTATGGTGAGGGAGGAGCACCACCCATCTTGACAAGTACTCGTGATACTTCACCAGCAATTAACACTCATTGATCCATAAATACTTGAAGACTTGGTAGGGAAAAGGGGCTCACCATAGCCCGTGCTACTTGCCCCGCTCCTGTGGCAGGTAAGTTACGGGCTCACCATAGCCCGTGCTACTTGGAACTTGTTCCGAGTTGCTGAATCTATAACATCTATAACAACAACAACGGCAGGGAAAAGATTCAGTTGCTGGTAACGGTCATACAACCATGTCGTTGTCCCAGACTGCGTCTGTTGTCCTTGTGGTATACGATATACCTGGCACACTGGTATATCCGCCCGTGGCCCTGTATAACACGCTAGACTATCGATAATGAACGAACTTTTCCTTTATATAAAGACAAACAACAGGAAATGAATTCTGCGTCTCTGTGGAAACAGAAATCATTATTACTTTGTTCAATAGATGGCGCGTATTCCCAAACTTATTAGTTTTTGTCCAAATCAATACCCCTTCCCGTCCCCCATCCGGCAGCCACACAATGGCTCTAATTCATTCCCATGATTAGAATTGTAAATGAATCTCCCAGTTTTCGAGTAGACTTTTTTGAGATTGTGGGCGAGGCCATGAGCTGAAGCCCGGGGGGTGGGTTATCTTGCGTTCTTAACAGATGTTATGATTGCTCAACTAGTTTGGTCTCAACCGGAATTATGGCCTTCAAGCCTGGCAATATAGTTTGTCCATGTGTGTTTTCTCTATTTATCTGAGTATTTTGTATATGGTGATCATGTTTACCCCTGATTCTTCTCTCGTTTTTAATCTTCCTTAGTAACTCTACTTTCAGCTCTGGCAGTAATTTACGAGTATACTTCTGAAGTTTCTCTAGTTTGGTTGTGTGTTTAACTAGGTATATAAGGACTCCCCGTGAGAGACGCATACTCGTGACGTGGCCAGCATATCCCGCTGGTGGTTGTCGAGTGATGTGGACTCCTGGCGACAGGTTCACTGTAATATCGACTCCCGAAACTTTTCCTCTGTCCTATTACAGGAGAGATTTGTGCTCCATGTGTTACCTCGTGGCTGTATTCCTGTTCCCTGCTACCATCTAGCTTACCTTCTACTTGCTTTTGTACGCTGACACTACTGTGGCTGTCGTTCAACTCTCTGGTAGTTCTGTTTCAAGGAATTGTCGTATATATTAGAGTGAGATATAGACAGACAGTCGACTTGAGAATGGTCCAGGAGTGACCGAAACGTCGTCGTCCCTTCAAGACGGCCATCAGAGTATTTTCTTCACTTTCTACTGTGTGGTTTGGTCAACATATTTCAGCCACGTTATTGTGACTCCTCGTCTGCATTAGAGTGAGAGGCCAACACAAGGCTTCCGCTTCTTCTCCTAGTACCTATGGCGAGGACCTATCCGGACAACCTGCTTTTGCTGTATCCAGCTCCATCAAGTGCCTTCTTACATCATCATTGCTTACTTTAAAAAAATCATCCATTGCTGCTTGATTTGATTTCGTTCCCCTCAACTCAGGAAACTCTTTTGTTCTATTGTGAAGACCTCCTAGAATCTCCTGTTGAGTTCATCACATACTTCTATGTCCTTCTCAGTGTTGTATAATTATCTCCTAGCCTCAGTTTCACCACTAGATTCTTAACTAGGGTTTACTCTCATGATGTGGGTATGGAACACCTTGGGTTGGGTCTTGGGGGTAGTTTTTAATTTACGTTTCTGCATCTTTTCCTCACTCTACGTTGCGCATTGTTGACCCTCTGGTGTCCCACTCTGCTCTCTGCTGTCCTTTTTGTCATGAAAGATTTCCATCCCCCTCTTGCTTATACACTTTGCTTCTCTACGGCCTTGGTAGCTTAGACCTATGGTTTTCCTTTTCCTGTCTTTGCATAGGCACAAATTCCTTGGCTGCATAACATATCTGGTTGAAGAAGTGAATCACTTCTTGTTAGGCCTTTCCTCTGATTCCTAATTCCCGTGATATTCCTGCCAGAAAGTCCAAAATATTTCCTATCCTTTCCCTTTCCGTATGCTAGCTTTTAGTCTAGTAATTTTCCTAAACAGTGCCTCCTGCACTTTGACAAAGTGTGTGGGGGGGGGGGGAAAGCTTTGAAGGTGATTCTCCTGATGTCTGAACACATTCAGAGTGATTATTAGGTCAAAACTACCTGAGTCATCATTATTGTACCACCATTGTCATGGCTAAGAGAGTTTTTCGTGGCAGTGTCGATGGATTCAGCCCTTCATATATCTGTACCTTTTTTAGGGCTTCCTGTTCTCCCAGTCTAACTTATTATAGCTGAAATCCTCCTTGATTAAGAGTCGAGATCTATTCCAGTTCGTAACCGAGGCAGTTTTTAAATGCTGTCCCCTGCATTTTAGTCATACTTCTGCCTGGACCTAAAATAGTTTTACACATGCTAAAATACTATACTATAAAATACTATAACTATACCCACCAATACTATAATCCCTTAGTATGAGTCTCTCTGGGTATGGGTTCCCCTCTGAGTGACAGTTTTCCTTGTGTAATGTGTCTATAGGTGTGGGTGCCCGGGGAATATGAGTGTCCCTGAATGTGAGTGTGTGGGCATCCACGACTTCAGGTGCCCCCCCTGCATGTAATTGATGCCCCTAGGTAGAACTGTCCCCCCCTGCATGTAATTGATGCCCCTAGGTAGAACTGTCCCCCCCTGCATGTAATTGATGCCCCTAGGTAGAACTGTCCCCCCCTGCATGTAATTGATGCCCCTAGGTAGAACTGTCCCCCCCTGCATGTAATTGATGCCCCTAGGTAGAACTGTCCCCCCTGCATGTAATTGATGCCCCTAGGTAGAACTGTCCCCCCTGCATGTAATTGATGCCCCTAGGTAGAACTGTCCCCCCTGCATGTAATTGATGCCCCTAGGTAGAACTGTCCCCCCTGCATGTAATTGATGCCCCTAGGTAGAACTGTCCCCCCCTGCATGTAATTGATGCCCCTAGGTAGAACTGTCCCCCCTGCATGTAATTGATGCCCCTAGGTAGAACTGTCCCCCCTGCATGTAATTGATGCCCCTAGGTAGAACTGTCCCCCCCTGCATGTAATTGATGCCCCTAGGTAGAACTGTCCCCCCTGCATGTAATTGATGCCCCTAGGTAGAACTGTCCCCCCCTGCATGTAATTGATGCCCCTAGGTAGAACTGTCCCCCCTGCATGTAATTGATGCCCCTAGGTAGAACTGTCCCCCCCTGCATGTAATTGATGCCCCTAGGTAGAACTGTCCCCCCTGCATGTAATTGATGCCCCTAGGTAGAACTGTCCCCCCTGCATGTAATTGATGCCCCTAGGTAGAACTGTCCCCCCTGCATGTAATTGATGCCCCTAGGTAGAACTATCCCTGCATATCTCCACTGTCCCAAGGTTGAGTTCAACCAACACCTGAGTGCATGCTAAAACAAACCTAACGAACCAAACCTTACACGGGGCCTAAAATAATGATATCAAATTTTCCCCCCAAAACTGGTTAATCTTGTTTAAGGTGGCGAACCTAATTTACCATTTTTTTTGTGTGTCGTTGTCCCACAGACCCACAAACGCAAGGACGCCACCGGCGCGACAACATCAGCCTCAACGACGCAATTGAACAAGAGATGGTCGTATATATACAAGAGTTGTTACATTCTTGTACAGCCACTAGTACGCGTAGCGTTTCGGGCAAGTCCTTAATCCTATGGTCCCTGGAATACGATCCCCTGCCGCGAAGAATCGTTTTTTCATCCAAGTACACATTTTACTGTTGCGTTAAACAGAGGCTACAGTTAAGGAATTGCGCCCAGTAAATCCTCCCCGGCCAGGATACGAACCCATGACAAAGCGCTCGCGGAACGCCAGGCGAGTGTCTTACCACTACACCACGGAGACTGCTAAATATTTCTGGTTAATATAAACACGTGCAGAAGTGTTTATATATGTGGCTTCATATAGGACTCCTCTCCTGATAACTTTGACGTCATAACTTGCTGACCATAGCAGATTGAGTACGGATGGTAGAGGATTGGGTACGGATTATAGGGGATTGAGTACGGATTATAGGGGATTGGGTACGGATTATAGAGGATTGGGTACGGATTATAGGGGATTGAGTACGGCTTATAGGGGATTGAGTTCGGATTATTGAGGACTGAGTACGGATTATAGGGGGATTGAGTATGGCTTATAGGGGGATTGAGTACGGATTATAGGGGATTGAGTACGGCTTATAGGGGATTGAGTACGGCTTATAGGGGATTGAGTACGGTGCACTGAAGGCTGAACGGGGCCCGTAGTTGACTGAGCAGCGTCAAAACTCACCTGAATATTGTAACAATTGGGCTGGACGGTAGAGCGACGGTCTCCCGTCATGCAGGTCGGCGTTCAATCCCCGACCGTCCACAAGTGGTTGGGCACCATTCCTTCCCCCCCCCCGACTCCCGTCCCATCCCCAAATCCTTACAGTGACCCATTGCTATATAGTCGTCACGGCTTGGTGCTTTCTCCTAATCGTTCCCTTCCCGTGTATATGTATGGACGTCCGTATACATAGGGATTATAAAACGTCATACATTGACTACTATCCATTCGTCCCCTGTTACTAGAATGTCGTATTTTGACGTATACTCTACCTAAGGGTAAAAATCGTCGTAGCGGCTCGCGAAATTGACGTACTGTCCCGTTTTCTGTTTTCGGTCCTCTGGTGGGTTAGGATAAGGGGGCACTTTAGTACGACAGTTCCTTGACGTTGGGAAACCTTAGGAGGACAGACTGAACAATTATTAATCAATGTTCAAGCCTTGTCCATCTAAGACAGTCGACATAAGAACTACAGTGTAACACCTGGAGCTTGCTAAGCTCGAACTTACTCTTTATGGCCGTGTTGTGACGTGGGCTTTGGGCGGGCTCGAGCGGGCGGGGGCGTTCAGAGCGGAAGGTTGGCCAATAAAAACTAGTCCCTTGCAGGGTGGGTGTGGAGCAGCGGCAGGTGTTGCCAACCTCCTGACCATGCCAAACCCCTGCTTCATGCGGTCACTTAGAACATATATACTCTGTAATGCAGTCAAGCGAACTGTAGTTTTTAAGAGTTGTCTCGGGTTACAGTCAAGAGCGACTGTAGTGTCCTCATGGGTTGGTGTGTGTGTGCGCATGCGCATCAAAACACGCCAAGCAAAACAAAACAAAAAATATTATTTTAACCGCTGGTCAGTCATTGTTTGCAGCGTTCCTCAGCAACAAGTGGAGGTCAGAGGCCGCTGGACTTGACTCTGACCCTGAATCAGCGAGGGTCTTCTCCCACAAGGTCTCGCGGCAGGGAACAGGCGTCCCTTAAGGAGGCCGACAGGGACCCCAGCGGTTATTTTTTGGCGGGAGAAGCCGTCGTCTATACCTGGACTCCCTTCGTCGTTACCGGTACGAAAGACCACTTTTTTAATGCGCATAAAATACGTTATCGACCGCGTCGCGACTTAGTCAATTACGAATTCGTGTATGCAACACGTGGTGAGTGTCACGTGTTGATACATCACGTGTTGATACATCATCACGTGTTGATACATCACGTGTTGATACATCATCACGTGTTGATTCGTACTCAAACATTGCAGGACATCACTACGAGTGGCCTTGTTTCTCTAGGTGGTTTTATTAAGGGTTCTTTGTTTACGTAATTCAATTAACGTATTCTATAATATGCTAATGTCCAACCCTAAGAATTCCAAACACACACACACACACACACACACACACACACACACACACACACACACACACACACACACACACACACACACACACACACACACACACACACACACGTAAGCTCATTATCTCTTGTATTTGCTTCTCACTATATTTCCCTCGACGTGAATGAGAAACAAGGTGTGGTGTGAGAGGTGAGGAGTGAGAGGTGAGAGAGGAGGAGGAGGATCATGGAAATTTCTTTATAGATCAAGGTAGTATATTTCCCCCCCGTCTGAACAAGGTCCTTGAACCTATAACTAGTGAGCACCGCTCCACACATCCCTGCGTGGGGGGGGGGGGGCGTCCTGGGCACATGTCCCCCCCCCCACTGGTCATGCTGACTCCCCCCCCCCCACACACACACACACATTTCACTGACCCCCCTCCCCTATACAATACTGCCTATTGAAAATACACTGATTCCTCTTTCCACACACACACACACACACACACACACACACACACACACACACACACACACACACACACACACACACACACACACACACACACAAAGCCTCCCCCTCTCACCCACTCCCCCAAGCCACCCCTGGAATCCTTCCAGGATTCTGGAAAAATCAAACGTGGTTCCAATAGGTTCTAATAGGGGGTGGTGGTGGAAGAGTAGGGATGGTGGCAGCAAGAATGACACTGGTGGCAGCAAGAATGACACTGGTGGCAGCAAGAATGACACTGGTGGCAACGAGAATGACACTGGTGGCAGCAAGAATGACACTGGTGGCAGCGAGAATGACACTGGTGGCAACGAGAATGACACTGGTGGCAGCAAGAATGACACTGGTGGCAACGAGAATGACACTGGTGGCAGCAAGAATGACCCCACACGGGTGGCAGGCGCTGGGAGCCCGGTGAGAAAGAGAGAGAGAGAGAGAGAGAGAGAGGAGGAGATACGAGAGAGCCAGCGAGCCAGCCAGGCAGGCAGTATGAGTGCCACAGCTGGTGAGTGTGGAGGTGCCACAGAGCCCGGCACTGTGCCTGGGCTCCACCAGAGAGACAGACAGACAAGAGGCCGCCCACCTCTCCTAGTTACAGTGAAAACATGACAATGAATCTCATTATATCTATATTAAACATATCAATATAAACTATATATTTTAAACCGTAAAACATGAACATTAATAAAGTAAACATCGTGAGATTTATACAATATCGTGGAAATAGTAGTAAAGTGTCGTAGCAGTGCCAAGTAACTTCCAGAAACTACAATAATATCATTGAGAGAGCAACGTGTGTTGTTGCAGAGAGCCATGAAGTCATCGTGATCTAAATATGTGTATATGCGAGGCAATGATGAAGCAACGTGGATCTTGCAAGCATTTAATACATTATACACGAGCTGTCTGGAGCAGTGATAAGTTTCCCCTGGAGTTATGGGGTCAACACCTTGAGCTGAACGTGTTGACTGTGAGAGCAGGCAATGTTCCCTGCTGTGAGAGCAGTGTTCCCTGCTGTGAGAGCAGTGTTCCCTGCTGTGAGAGCAGTGTTCCCTGCTGTGAGAGCAGGCAGTGTTCCCTGCTGTGAGAGCAAGCAATGTTCCCTGCTGTGAGAGCAATGTTCCCTGCTGTGAGAGCAGTGTTCCCTGCTGTGAGAGCAATGTTCCCTGCTGTGAGAGCAATGTTCCCTGCTGTGAGAGCAGTGTTCCCTGCTGTGAGAGCAGTGTTCCCTGCTGTGAGAGCAGTGTTCCCTGCTGTGAGAGCAGGCAGTGTTCCCTGCTGTGAGAGCAAGCAATGTTCCCTGCTGTGAGAGCAGGCAATGTTCCCTGCTGTGAGAGCAGGCAGTGTTCCCTGCTGTGAGAGCAGGCAGTGTTTCCTGCTGTGAGAGCAAGCAATGTTCCCTGCTGTGAGAGCAAGCAATGTTCCCTGCTGTGAGAGCAGGCAATGTTCCCTGCTGTGAGAGCAAGCAATGTTCCCTGCTGTGAGAGCAAGCAATGTTCCCTGCTGTGAGAGCAAGCAATGTTCCCTGCTGTGAGAGCAAGCAATGTTCCCTGCTGTGAGAGCAGTGTTCCCTGCTGTGAGAGCAAGCAATGTTCCCTGCTGTGAGAGCAAGCAATGTTCCCTGCTGTGAGAGCAAGCAATGTTCCCTGCTGTGAGAGCAAGCAATGTTCCCTGCTGTGAGAGCAAGCAGTGTTCCCTGCTGTGAGAGCAAGCAGTGTTCCCTGCTGTGAGAGCAAGCAGTGTTCCCTGCTGTGAGAGCAAGCAATGTTCCCTGCTGTGAGAGCAAGCAATGTTCCCTGCTGTGAGAGCAGGCAGTGTTCCCTGCTGTGAGAGCAAGCAGTGTTCCCTGCTGTGAGAGCAAGCAATGTTCCCTGCTGTGAGAGCAAGCAATGTTCCCTGCTGTGAGAGCAGGCAATGTTCCCTGCTGTGAGAGCAAGCAATGTTCCCTGCTGTGAGAGCAAGCAATGTTCCCTGCTGTGAGAGCAAGCAATGTTCCCTGCTGTGAGAGCAAGCAGTGTTCCCTGCTGTGAGAGCAAGCAATGTTCCCTGCTGTGAGAGCAAGCAATGTTCCCTGCTGTGAGAGCAAGCAATGTTCCCTGCTGTGAGAGCAAGCAATGTTCCCTGCTGTGAGAGCAGGCAGTGTTCCCTGCTGTGAGAGCAAGCAATGTTCCCTGCTGTGAGAGCAAGCAATGTTCCCTGCTGTGAGAGCAAGCAATGTTCCCTGCTGTGAGAGCAAGCAGTGTTCCCTGCTGTGAGAGCAAGCAATGTTCCCTGCTGTGAGAGCAAGCAATGTTCCCTGCTGTGAGAGCAAGCAATGTTCCCTGCTGTGAGAGCAAGCAATGTTCCCTGCTGTGAGAGCAGGCAGTGTTCCCTGCTGTGAGAGCAAGCAATGTTCCCTGCTGTGAGAGCAAGCAATGTTCCCTGCTGTGAGAGCAAGCAATGTTCCCTGCTGTGAGAGCAAGCAGTGTTCCCTGCTGTGAGAGCAAGCAGTGTTCCCTGCTGTGAGAGCAAGCATCGTGATCATCTTGGAGAAACGCGGTGTTCTGGTAAGTATTTTTACGTGTGTGTGCTCTTTAATCCACTAAATAGAATTAAAACGCAATATGGGGACTTGAACTCGGACTTGAAAAACATGAGACATGAGTCTCTCTCTCTCTCACTCTAACGACCAGGTCAGTTCGCAATATATATAATTTTTTCGTGATTTCCACACACACACACACACACACACACACACACACACACACACACACACACACACACACACACACACACACACACACACACACACACACACATACTCCTGTACAAGGTCACCTTGTCATTAACTAGCTATTACCCCAGGAGGCAGTAATAGTTCATTCGCTAGTTGCCATACGTGTCACGGTAGCTAGCACTTCTCCTCATAGTTCCCTTCCCTTCTTCCAAATAGTCAACACGTTACAGGGCTACCTGTCACACCTCCAAATAGTCAACACGTCACGAGGCTACCTGTCACGCCTCCAAATAGCCACCACGTCACGGGGCTACCTGTCACGCCTCCAAATAGTCAACACGTCACGGGGCTACCTGTCACACCTCCAAATAGTCAACACGTCACGAGGCTACCTGTCACACCTCCAAATAGCCACCACGTCACGGGGGCTACCTGTCACACCTCCAAATAGCCACCACGTCACGGGGGCTACCTGTCACACCTCCAAATAGCCACCACGTCACGGGGGCTACCTGTCACGCCTCCAAATAGCCAACGAATCGACTTTTTCTGAGATTGAGACAAAAAAAAATTATCCATTCCTAATGTTTCCTCCTCCTCCCCCCATACCCTAGCCGCCCCTTCCTTCCCTTAGCCATTTCTCACCCCTTCCCTTGCTCCCTCCTCACTTTCCCTCACCCCTCTCTCTCTCCCCCACCTCTCCTCATCTCCCTCTTGCTCTTTTCTTGCAAATATAGTACACAACAAGGCATTCAGGATGGGGGGGGAGTGGGGGGGGGGGGGGGTCCGGGAGGTTGCAGCTGGCATTCAGGATTATTTTTGCAACGTTCCTGGCGTGCCGACTATATTGCATGCGGTCGAATCCCGCAGTTGTCCCGGGTCGTGGCGGGCGTGGGCGGCGATTACGACTGTAGGTTCGGCCTGGCGGAGACGGTTGGGGGAGGGCGTGGGTGCTAGAGGCGTGGCTATAGTACTCACGTAGTTGTGGTAGAGGTGGGTTAGGCTTCAGCCCTTGCGTCACAGCCTCTCAACCCTGAATCGAGGGCGTATTGCACTGTCATGCTCTATATAAACAAATACACACACACACACACACACACACACACACACACACACACACACACACACACACACACACACACACACACACACACACACACACAGAAAGACCTATGGGTTGATATCACGCCAGACCTGTCCCCTGAAGCTCATATCAAGAGGATAACATCAGCAGCATATGCCAGGTTGGCTAACATAAGAACGGCCTTTACAAACTTGTGTAAGGAATCTTTCAGAATATTATATACCACATATGTCAGACCAATCCTGGAGTATGCGGCTCCAGCATGGAGTCATATCTAGTCAAGCATAAGACTAAACTGGGAAAGGTTCAAAGGTTTGCCACCAAACTAGTACCCGAGCTGAGAGGTATGAGCTACGAGGAGAGACTACGGGAATTGAACCTCACTTCGTTGGAAGACAGAAGAGTTAGGGGGGACATGATCACCACATTCAAGATTCTCAAGGGAATCGACAGGGTTGATAAAGGCAGGCTATTTAACACAAGGGGCACACGCACTAGGGGACACAGGTGGAAACTGAGTGCCCAAATGAGCCACAGAGATATTAGAAAGAACTTTTTTAGTGTCAGAGTGGTTGACAAATGGAATGCATTAGGAAGCAATGTGGTGGAGGCTGACTCCATACACAGTTTCAAGTGTAGATATGATAGAGCCCAATAGGCTCAGGAACCTGTACACCTGTTAATTGACGGTTGAGAGGCGGGACCAAAGAGCCAGAGCTCAACCCCCGCAAGCACAACTAGGTGAGTACACACACACACACACACACACACACACACACACACACACACACACACACACACACACACACACACACACACACACACACACACACACAACTACCTAACAGGAAGGTACCTACCTTCCTGAACTACCTAACAGGAAGGAGCCAGAGAGTAACGGTAAGGGGCGAGAAGTCGGACTGGCGAACAAAAACGAGTGGAGTACCTCAAGGATCGGTGCTGGGACCAATTCTATTTCTTGTATATGTTAACGACATGTTTACAGGAGTAGAGTCCTACATGTCGATGTTCGCGGATGACGCAAAGTTGATGAGAAGAGTTGTGACAGATGAGGATTGCAGGATCCTCCAAGAGGACCTGAACAGGTTGCAGAGATGGTCAGAGAAATGGCTACTGGAGTTCAACACGAGCAAATGTAAAGTTATGGAAATAGGACTAGGTGATAGGAGACCAAAGGGACAGTACACAATGAAGGGGAACTGCCTACCTGTGACGACACGAGAAAGAGACCTGGGCGTGGACGTAACACCTAATCTATCTCCTGAAGCCCATATAAATAGGATAACGACAGAAGCGTACTCTACACTGGCAAAAGTTAGAACTTCATTCAGAAACCTAAATAAGTAGACATTTAGGGTGCTTTACACTGCCTACGTGAGGCCAGTCTTAGAGTATGCCGCCTCATCATGGAGTCCCCATCTGAAGAAGCATATAAGGAAACTGGAAAAGGTTCAGAGGTTTGCATCGAGACTCGTCCCAGAGCTACGAGGGATGGGGTATGAGGAGCGCCTGAAGGAATTGTGCCTTACGACACTAGAAAAAAGAAGGGAGAGAGGGACATGATAGGAACGTATAAAATACTCAGGGGGATTGACAGAGTGAACAAAGACGAAATGTTCCCACGTAATAGTAATAGAACGAGGGGACATGGGTGGAAGCTGGAAACTCAGAATTGTCACAGAGATGTTAGGAAGTTTTCTTTTAGCGTGAGAGTAGTGGAAAAATGAAACGCACTTCAGGAACAGGTTGTGGAAGCAAATTCTATCCATAATTTTAAAATTAGGTATGATAGGGAAATGGGACAGGAGTCATTGCTGTAAACAACCGATGCTCGAAAGGCGGGATCCAAGAGTCAATGCTCGATCCTGCAGACACAAATAGGTGAGTACACACACACATACACACACACACACACACACACACACACACACACACACACACACACACACACACACACACACACACACACACACACACACACACACATACACATAAATATAGATAAATGGTAGATAAAGACAGTCTATTTAACACAAGGGGAACACGCACAAGGGGACACAGGTGGAAACTGAGTGCCCAAATGAGCCACAGAGATATTAGAAAGAACTTTTTTAGTGTCAGAGTGGTTGACAAATGGAATGCATTAGGGGGTGATGTGGTGGAGGCTCACTCCATACACAGTTTCAAGTGTAGATATGACAGAGCCCGATAGGCTCAGGAATCTGTACACCTGTTGATTGACGGTTGAGAGGCGGGACCAAAGAGCCAGAGCTCAACCCCCGCAAACACAACTAGGTGAGTACACACACACACACACACACACACACACACACACACACACACACACACACACACACACACACACACACACACACACACACACACACACACACACACGAGAGAGAGAGAGAAGATGGAGTGTGAAGGAACTTAGTGTTTACGGTAGCGTCGCCTTAACCTCCACCCCTCTTTCCCATTCCCGTCGTTTTCCCCATTTCCCCTCACCCCTCCCTCCCCCTCCCTCACCCCTCACCCTCCCTCACCCCTCCCCCCCCCTCCCTTACCCCTACGACATAAAAAAGGGGGGCCCCCAAGAGGAAGAGCGTCTCGATTAGTCTTAGTTAACCCAGATGGTGCGGAAAGTTGGGTGAACCACCTGCCATCAGCAGACAGATGGAGCACTCCCTCATGTTAGCGAGTCCCTCACCATCTATTATCTCTTAATCTAGATGGAGTGGAGAGTTTGTCAGTGCCAGCTGGCGAGCCAGGAGTGACGTAGAGGGAATATAATAATGGAGATGGAGAACACACTTGAATAATCATCTTCTATGAGACAATAGACAGGGTAATTCTAGGGTGAAAATACTATATGGTATTATATGTGAGTATATTACATATGGAAGGGCCCCTCACCCCACCCTTCAAATGCCCAATATGTTACACACTGGCTATCACTCTGTACCAAGCGACTTGCGATGCCGATCCATATATACTTGAACACTATATATATATATATATATATATATATATATATATATATATATATATATATATATATATATATATGTGGTTTCCTCCGAGGCTATGGGTCCCCCTTCTTCCAGCTAGAGGTGGTACTCCCTTCTATTTTAATATATATATATATATATATATATATATATATATATATATATATATATATATATATATATATATATATATATACATATATATACATATATATATATATATATATATATATATATATATATATATATACATATATATATATATATATATATATATATATATATATATATATATATATATATATATATATATATATATATATATATGTCGTACCTAGTAGCCAGAATGCACTTCTCAGTCTACTATGCAAGGCCCGATTTGCCTAATAAGCCAAGTTTTCCTGAATTAATATATTTTCTCTAATTTTTTTCTTATGACATGATAAAGCTACCCATTTCATTATGTATGAGGTCAATTGTTTTTTTTGGAGTTAAAATTAACGTAGATATATGACCGAACCTAACCAACCCTACCTAACCTAACCTAACCTATCTTTATAGGTTAGGTTAGGTAGTCGAAAACGTTAGGTTAGGTTAGGTTAGGTAGGTTAGGTAGTCGAAAAACCATTAATTCATGAAAACTTGGCTTATTAGGCAAATTGGGCCTTGCATAGTAGGCTGAGAAGTGCGTTCTGGCTACTAGGTACGACATATATATATATATACATATATATATATATATATATATATATATATATATATATATATATATATATATATATATATATATATATATATATATATATATATATATATATTCACCCAGCGCTCTGATGGGAAGGAAGAGCCGCCTGGATGAAAGATGTTTTTATTTAAAATCACAGTTCTAGAGTCTCCTTTTACACATAGAACCTTTAAAATATATATATACTTGAACACATATTTTAAGACATATATACATGCACACATCGCGAGTAAAGCCAAGGCCCAACCAAAACTGCTCCACAGCCACATCAGGAGGAAATCAACAGTGAAGGAACAAGTGATGAAAATGAGAAAAGGGGAGAACAAATGCACAGAGAATGATAAGGAGGTGTGTGAAGAACTCAACAAGAGATTTCAGGAGGTCTTCACAACAGAACAAGGAGAAGCCCCTGCACTAAATGAGGAGGCAAACCAAGCAACCTTGGAGGAATTTGACTTCACCAATGATGAGCTCAAAAGGAATCTTTTGGAGCTGAATGTGACAAAAGGTGTTGGGACTGACAGAATCTCACCGTGGATACTAAAAGAAGGTGCAGAGGCACTAAGTGGGCCACTCTCTATGGTGTATAACAGGTCACTGGAAACAAGAGACCTACCGGAAAGCTGGAAGACGGCTAATGTAGTCCCAATATACAAAAAGGGTGACAGGCAAGAGGCACTGAACTATAGGCCAGTTTCCCTAACTTGTATACCATGCAAGGTAATGAAGAAGATCGTGAGGAAAAGGCTCATAGAAGATCTGGATGGAAAGAGTTTTCTAACACACCACCAACATGGGTTCAGGGACGATAAATTACGCCTCACAGACTTAATAGTAGTCTATGACCAAGCTACACAAATTAGGCAAGAAAGAGAAGGGTGGGCAGACCTCATTTTCTTGGACCGCCAGAAAGCCTTTGACACAGTACCCTATAAAAAGCTTTTACAAAAGTTGGAGCAATAGGCAGGAGTAAAAGGTAAGGTGCTCCAGTGGATAAGGGAGTATTTAAACAACAGGAAACAGCGAGTAACTGTTAGGGGAAAGACATCAGAGTGGCGAGATGTCACCAGTGGAGTCCCACAGGGCTCTGTACTTGGTCCCATCCTGTTTTTAGTATATGCAAACGATCTTCCGGAGGGTATAGACTCATTCCTCTCAATGTTTGCTGATGATGCAAAAATTATGAGAAGAATCAAAACAGATGAAGATAGACAGAGACTACAGGACGACCTAGACAAACTGGAGGAATGTTACGGGCTCACCATAGCCCGTGCTACATGGACACTTCGTTCTGAGTAGCTAAATCTAAAACAACAACAACTGGAGGAATGGTCTAAAAAATGGCTACTAAAGTTTAACCCCAGGAAAGTGTAATGTAATAAAATTAGGCGAAGGGAGCAGAAGGCTGAACACAAGGTACCATCTGGGAGGTGAAATCCTGCATACGTCATATAGAGAAAAAGATCTGGGGGGGTTGATATCACACCGAACCTGTCCCCAGAGGCCCACATTAAAAGGATATCATCAGCGGCATATGCTAGGTTAGCCAACATAAGATCTGCCTTTAGAAACAGAGGGGAAACAAGAAGTGTGACAGAGGGGAAACTTCTCGGTTTGCATAAAGCATTTTGTCCCTTTGAATATTCTGTTGTTTATTCCCATTTTGACTCCTGTTTTATCGATCTTGACTCCCAATATTCTGCCTCCCTACGAATATTGGACTGGGCGGTTGTCAAGGCAGTTAATGGGCTCTTTGATTTCACTTTGCAATCTATATTATTTGGAACTTTTAGTGCAAATTGTTCGTTGTTTTCATAGTCGTTGACTTCTATATGCCAGTAATTGTTTACGGAGAAGGATTGTTTGAGTGACAATATCCGATTAAGGGATGAATGCCCCATTTTTTTTCTGTTAGTGGAAGGGTCAGACCAGCTGTGAATGTTGATAAATGGTCGTTGTAGACCCGGCCCGGTCTCTTAATCGCCACTCCGTACAAAATCCAACCTCCTAACCTACCCAGCAACGAACGAACAAACCCAAAACAAACCCCCCCTACCTAACCTATCAATCCCGATGCATAGAAAACGTAGATATTTACCAGCGGCTACCCCACCCTGGATAATACGTTCCATTTGTAACGTTGGTTACAAACTCAACAAAATAAAACACGACTCTGTAGATTTGAGAGGAATGGGAGAACAAATCCACAAGGGCCATGACGAGGATTCGAACCTGCGTCCGGGAGCATCCCAGACATCCCATCCCAGACAATTTCTCCCATCCCAGAGTGGGAGAAATTGTGGTGGTGACGGGACTCTTGAGAGCTGCTCTTGAGCACCTGCCAACAGCTATATTCTGTTGCTGATGAAACTGGAGCGGGGAAGTAAATCTCAGCGGAGGCTCAATTTAGAGATCTTGCATTTTGTATATTGGGTTTGTTGATCGGCAGCAGGGGGGGGGGGTGAGTGCTTGGAGGAGGGGGGGGGGAGAGTTGGGGAGGGGAGGGGGAGTCGAGTGTGACTTGAGGGTGAGAGTGGATGACGGAGGGGGAAGGGGTCAACATGGGAGGGGGGGGTGTTTCACTCTGTGTTTTAAGTTAGTGCTTGTGGAATGCGGAACCTGGCACCCCCCCCCCTCCCACACCCCCCTCCCTCTCTCCCTGGCACCCCCTCCCTCCCCCCACCCTAGCAACCCCCCCCCCCCCCCCTCCGCCAAGGGACCCCTCCCCCCCACTCAGCAATGTTCAGGTAAACTACACTTCTTGGATCAATAATTAAACCACTGTAATACACGTGTAAACTTTCTCATAGCTCTTGAATTATATCTTCACCCATAAAATGTTTTGGGTAAAAACACAATGACCTACCTAACCTAACCTACCTTACTTACCTATCTTTTACCTTTAAAAGTACGGTTCCCTCGTACTGTCAAAGATATCTATCGGTAGATCAGTCACAATCATGAAGAGGTCTTTCATGTGTGTGTGTACTCATCTATTTGTGCTTGCAGGATCGAGCATTGACTCTTGGATCCCGCCTATCCCGCGCGTGTGTGTGTGTGTGTGTGTGTGTGTGTGTGTGTGTGTGTGTGTGTGTGTGTGTTTACTGTCAGAATCCTCACATGGTGAGGAGGAGGAGGAGAACTACCAGGGGAAAACGCCAAGCCATTACGACTATATAGCACTTGGAAGGGGGGGGGGTGGTCTGGATAAGGATTCGGGATGGGACAAGGAGGGGGGGGAAGGAATAGTGCCCCAACCACTTGGACGGTCGGGGGATTGAACGCCGACTTGCATGTATCGTCTAAGGAACCAGATTTAAGTGTGTCTTTCACACACCTAAACGCAACTTCTGCCCAAAAGTGTGGAGCATTTTGACTAGTGTTAATTTTCTTATGGAATTCAATTATTTCGACTTCGAGTATTCATCTGTCCGATGATCCTCCGTTGAAAGATGGCAGAGCCGGTGGTACAGATTGATTGATTGATGAAGATTAAGCCACCCAAAAGGTGGCACGGGCATGAGTAGCCCGTAAGGGTGGTACAAGATGCGGCAGTAGTCAAGCATCACTCACATCACTCTATCCTTCAGCGTTCCCTACGACTGAGGAAATTGAAATTGAAATAAGTTTATTGAGGTAAAATACACACAAAGGGATGAGGTAGCTCAAGCTATTCTCACCCCGTTCAGTACATCGTGTTAATACATACATAGACACACATCACAAACAATAAACATATTACCAAACATTCTGAGAGATAAACATATACATTTCTTCCTTTACACAAGTAACGTCTAAGGAGGTTTGGTCAATCCTAGAATCCTAGACATATAAATGTCTATATTTCTGCATATGAGCTTTAACGGGCTCACCATAGCCCGTGCTACATGGACACTTCGTTCTGAGTAGCTAAATCTAAAACAACAACAACAACAAGCATATAAGCTCCAAGTTACAGCCGGCTCTCTCTCCTGTGCCAGGTAAGTCCACTACGGGATCCCCATAGGCCGTGCTACTTGGAACTTTTTGTGCCCAGTAGCTGAATCTTTAACCACAACAAGCTTAGTATCCGCGTGTCTTCGGTGCATAGAGTGTGTTCCTGAACATGTCACATTACTTATGAAAAGTTGAACAGTCACTTGATAAGACTGAGTGATCCAATGTTCTTCACCCTGTAGATATATATATATATATATATATATATATATATATATATATATATATATATATATATATATATATATATATATATATATATATATATATACACGCGAAGCTGCGGACAGTATTTATTTGTAGTTTAGATATTAATATACCTCTGAGGCTTCCGCACGCCCACCCACCTCGCTCAGTGCAGGACACGGCTCTACAACCACCACCACCACCACCTTAAAAATAGAGCCTAGAGCTCATTAGCGTCGCATTTGGTTACAGGATCGACTAATCAGGTGGAAGAAATGGCGTATTGGTACGAAATGTAGCCTCGTAATGTTGTCGTTCTCTATCGGCGTCGACTGGTAATTGGTGGGTTCATACGTTTATGGATTTGCTAAACAGTTGTATTTGTTACGTAGTGGGTAAGAGAGAGTGGCACTCCGGCAGACTTGTTAGGTA
This sequence comes from Procambarus clarkii, assembly GCF_040958095.1. Classification (NCBI taxonomy): domain Eukaryota; kingdom Metazoa; phylum Arthropoda; class Malacostraca; order Decapoda; family Cambaridae; genus Procambarus; species Procambarus clarkii. The sequence goes on from NC_091164.1 coordinate 4,177,037, forward strand.
AGATTCCCGGTCAGTAGAGCCTTAGGCGCGCTGTTAGGAAGAGCTCAAGACACAGCAGAATGGAAATTAATGGCGTGAATGAGCAAGGCACAGCAGCTGAGAGCGCCCGCTGAGAGCGCCCGCTGAGAGCGTCTAATTCCCTTCTCATCTTGTATTGGTGTTGGAGACGAAGGCGGGTGAGGCTGGTAGCCGTATAGTTGGCCCTTCCACCACTACTTGACAGCGGCGCTGCTGCTGCTCCTGCTGCTCCTGCTGCTGCTGCTGCTCCTCCTCCTGCTGCTGCTACTGCTGCTCCTGCTGCTCCTGCTGCTGCTGCTGCTGGTGGTTTGCTGACGACCGCCTCAGGTGTTGACAACAAAGCCTAGCCAGGTCCCAAATTCTTAGAAAGTGCAGCTGAAGCAGAGACGCCGCACGACAAAACACATATATACACGAAGGTACGTATAGTACGACGCTACAGGGGGGTGGTCTAGCACGATAAACACACGGCACGCAATCCCTCCGTCCCTCCGTCCCTCCGTCCCTCCATCCTCCGTCTAAAACTCCGTGTGTCTGCCGTTTATAAACACTATTTTCTGCCATAACTAATAACTGTGAGCGGGGAAATAAACACGGCCACCATTAACAGCTCGTAAGCGCCCTCTCTCGCTGCCCAAGAGACGGATCCTTCCAGAAACGACGCGCCATCTTGTTCAAGACCTTCCCGCGCGCTGCCTGGGGTTCCACAGGGTCGCCTGGGGGTTCCACAGGGTCGCCTGGGGGTTCCACAGGGTCGCCTGGGGTTCCACAGGGTTGCCTGGGGGTTCCACAGGGTCGCCTGGGGTTCCACAGGGTCGCCTCGGGTTCCGCAGGGTCGCCTGGGGTTCCGCAGGGTCGCCTGGGGGTTCCACAGGGTCGCCTGGGGGTTCCACAGGGTCGCCTGGGGTTCCTCAGGGTCGCCTGGGGGTTCCACAGGGTCGCCTGGGGTTCCGCAGGGTCGCCTGGGGGTTCCACAGGGTCGCCTGGGGGTTCCACAGGGTCGCCTGGGGGTTCCACAGGGTCGCCTGGGGGTTCCGCAGGGTCGCCTGGGGTTCCGCAGGGTCGCCTGGGGGTTCCACAGGGTCGCCTGGGGTTCCTCAGGGTCGCCTGGGGGTTCCACAGGGTCCCCTGGGGTTCCACAGGGTCGCCTGGGGTTCCACAGGGTCGCCTGGGGGTTCCACAGGGTCGCCTGGGGTTCCTCAGGGTCGCCTGGGGGTTCCACAGGTCGCCTGGGGGTTCCACAGGGTCCCCTGGGGTTCCACAGGGTCGCCTGGGGTTCAACAGAGAAATTGACTGAATACCAATTGACAGGTTAATTGCAATTTGCTTCGGACGAGTAGCAGTTTTCCCAGGCAATTCCCAAAGGAATTACTCTGAAATCACGTCTACGTTAATAGATGTAGAATTAGAATCCTCTTTCTCCCCCCCCCCCCACACTCCACCTTCAGGGATCCAGTGACATCATACTAGTCTATCATACTATGATAACGTGGTATGATAACCCTATAGAGGGGTCAGGATAACCTCCTGACCCCCCCCTATGGGTGTGTACTACCCCTCCTGTACTGGTGGGGACAGTACAGGCGCCTCTACAGGTACTCTGTAGGCTCTATACAGAGATCTGAGCGCATCGCTGGCAAGCATAGAGGCTTAAGATATAGAGGCGCAACAATACTCTAAAAATGAATGCCAAAAAAAACAGCTCTATTTAATCTTGGAAACAACAGAGATATATTTTAATGATTAGCGAAGCGGTGTGGTGGAGGGGGGGAGGGGGGGGAGGGGGGGAGGGGGTGATATGGGAAGGGGGAGGGGGTGATATGGGGGAGGGGGAGGGGGGTGATATGGGGAGGGGGAGGGGGTGATATGGGTAGGGGGGAGGGGGTGATATGGGTAGGGGGAGGGGGTGGATATGGGGGAGGGGGAGGGGGTGATATGGGGAGGGAGGGGGTGATA
>NC_091164.1:4179510-4247010 GCF_040958095.1 Procambarus clarkii
GTTTTCATGAATTAATTGTTTTTCGACTATCTAACCTACCTAACCTAACTTTTTCGGCTACCTAACCCAACCTAACCTATAAAGATAGGTTAGGTTAGGTTAGGTAGGGTTGGTTAGGTTCGGTCATATATCTACGTTAATTTTAACTCCAATAAAAAAAAATTGACCTCATACATAATGAAATGGGTAGCTTTATCATTTCATAAGACAAAAATTAGAGAAAATATATTAATTCAGGAAAACTTGGCTTATTAGGCAAATCGGGCCTTGAATAGTAGGCCGAGAAGTGCGTTCTGGCTACTAGGTACGACATATATATATATATATATATATATATATATATATATATATATATATATATATATATATTACCTATTCTGAATGATTTAGTAAATACTGAACTAAAAAAAATAGTCCCTCTAAATGGCTATATGCAGACACTGACAAAAATATTTCTATAATGTCTCTGTGGTTCATCTGGGTACTAAGGTTCCACCTGTGTTCCTTTGTTCGTGTTCCACCCGTGTTAACAGTTTGTCTTTGTTCATCCTGTCAATTCCCTGAGAATTTTGTAGGTGGTGATCGTGTCTCCCCTTACTCTTCTGTCTTCCAGGGACGTGAGGCTTAGCTCCCGTAGCTTTTCCTCGTAGCTCATATCTCTCAGTTCTGGGACAAGTCTGGTGGAATACTTCTGAACCTTCTCTAACTTTGCCTTGTGTTCAACTAAATACGTGTACTCACCTAGTTGTACTCACCTAGTTGTGCTTGCGGGGGTTCAGCTCTGGCTCTTTGGTCCCGCCTCTCAACTGTCAATCAACTGTTTCTACTACTACTACCTATTTTTTCCACACACCACACATACCCCAGGAAGCAGCCCGTGACAGCTGACTAGCTCCCAGGTACCTATTTACTGCTAGGTAACAGGGGCATCAGGGTGAAATAAACTCTGCCCATTTGTTTTCTTCCCGGCGCCGGAAATCGAACCCCGGACCACAGGATTACGTGCCCAGCGTGCTGTCCACACAGCCACCGTCGTCCCCGTGTGTGTGTGTGTGTGTGTGTGTGCGCGCGCGTTTGTGCGCGAGTACGTGCGTTTTTACCTACACCTGGGCCAGAGTTTACGATGTCGTAACACACTTACGGAGACGATTATTTAAAGTTGAGTCTTGCGCAATAGAAAAAATATATCGAGATTTATTTCAGTTAATAGAATGTGCAAGAAAAGCGAGTATATATATATACTCGCTATATATATATATATATATATATATATATATATATATATATGTCGTACCTAATAGCCAGAACGCACTTCTCAGCCTACTATTCAAGGCCCGATTTGCCTAATAAGCCAAGTTTTCATGAATTAATGTTTTTTCGTCTACCTAACCTACCTAACCTAACCTAGCTTTTTTTTGCTACCTAACCTAACCTTACCTATAAATATAGGTTAGGTTAGGTTAGGTAGGGTTGGTTAGGTTCGGTCATATATCTACGTTAATTTTAACTCCAATAAAAAAAAAATTGACCTCATACATAGAGAAAAGGGTTGCTTTATCATTTCATAAGAAAAAAATTATAGTAAATATATTAATTCAGGAAAACTTGGCTTATTAGGCAAATCGGGCCTTGAATAGTAGGCTGAGAAGTGAGTTCTGGCTACTAGGTACGACATATATATCTCATGCATAAAGTGTTAAACTATCGTAAGTCGTGAATATCGTTGTTAGGTATATTCAGAGAGAGAGAGAGAGAGATAGATAGATAGATAGATAGATAGATAGATAGATAGATAGATAGATGCAGCAGAGTGACGTAGAGAAGGGGGGGGGGGGGGTGTGAGAGACAGTTGACACTGCCTGTCTAGCGGCCTCGTCGTCTACCTGTCTGTTTAGCACCACCTGTCAACTCCAGCTGCCAGTTGCCACCTAGAGCAAAAAATGGCTGGATTAAATGGCTAGCCCCACACGCCGCAGTCGTTCATAAACAGCTGCCCGGGTGCCGTCTGGTGCTGTGTTGTGCTGTGTGCTGTGCTGTGTGGTGCTGTGCTGTATTCTGCTGTACTCTGCTGTACTGTGCTGTGTTGTGCTGTGTGCTGTGCTGTGTGGTGCTGTGCTGTGCTGTGTGGTGCTGTGCTGTACTGTACTGTGCTGTACTCTGCTGTACTGTGCTGTACTCTGCTGTACTGTGCTGTACTCTGCTGTACTGTGGTGCTGTGCTGTGCTGTGCTGTGCTGTGCTAGGCTCACCCAGATGGGCTTGCGGAGTTAAGTGTTAGCTCCTTAGCCCTGCCTTTCGAATTGTCAGTAAGTACGCGTATTGACTTTGTTATCACATGCTTCTAATACTTAGGTGTGTAATTGGGTAGTTGTGTGATGGGCGCCTCTTCACCCCTCCCTCCCCCCCCAGACACCCCTCTACAGTCTCTCCCCCAGACACCCCCCTACAGTCTCTCCCCCAGACACCCCCCTACAGTCCCCCCCCCCCCACACACACCCCACACAAACTCCTATCACCATTTTCGTGTTGAGGAAGGTGAGTAAAGATGGTGGAGAGGGGAAGATGGTTTAGGAAACAGTTTTGGAAATGTAGATTGAGTGTGAGTGATGGGCGGATTGTCCGTCTTGGTGGGGTGTGCGCGTGTGCGCGCGCGTGTGGAAGAAAAATAGTTGGTAACAGCTGATTGATTGGCAGTTGAGAGGCGGGCCGAAAGAGCCAGAGCTCAACCCCCCCCCCCCCCCCCGCAAGCACAACTAGATGAGTAAATACACACCCAGGAAGCAACCCGTAGCAGCTAACTCCCTGGTATCTATTTACTGCTAGGTAACAAGAGGCATCAGGGTGAAAGAAACTTTGCCCATTGTTTCTCGCCGGCGTCGGGAATCGTACCCCGGACCACAGGATTACGTGTCCAACGTGTTGTCCACTCAGTCATTGGCCTGTGGTGTGTGGGGGGCAGGGGGCAGGGGGGGGGAACGGTCTCGTTGACAGGTGGCATATGGCATGACAAATGACAGGTGTCAGTCGAAGTGTTACACAGCCCACCCACTGGGTCTTACGACACGAATTCTTCACTTAATCGTCCGGTAAACGACTTCCTGTTGCTTCCTGCCAGCTCTCCTATTGGTGGTTCACAGCTTCCTAATTATCCCCCCCCCCCCCCCACCCCCTATTTCAGTTAATTTTATATCGCTTAGTTTTTTTCTGATTTTCTCTAACACATCTGACGTGTTAAATGTTGTAACAACCTCTGTGGTGTTATTACAGCCCGTCCTCCTACAATAACCCGTCCTCCTACAATAACCCGTCCTCCTACAATAACCCGTCCTCCTACAATAACCCGTCCTCCTACAATAACCCGTCCTCCTACAATAACCCGTCCTCCTACAATAACCCGTCCTCCTACAATAACCCGTCCTCCTACAATAACCCGTCCTCCTACAATAACCCGTCCTCCTAAGGTTTCCCAATATCATGAAAACTGTTTAAATTGTCTTCTCCTAACTTACCAGAGGACCCAAAACAGAAAACGGGACAGTACGTCACTTCCGCCAGTCGCTTCTATTTTCTAATACGACGATTTTTTTGGACCTTACGTAACGCTTACGAGCGAAATGCGACGTTCTTTGTAGGAGGAGAGGTTGTTGAGCCAGTGTACCCAGCGCGGCAGAGGGTACAGTACCACGCGCTTGATAATTCTTTAGTACATTGTACAACAAACTACAAACTTTGTAGTTGACCAGACCACACACTAGAAGGTGAAGGGACGACGACGTTTCAGTCCGTCCTGGACCATTCTCACAATCGACTTGGGAATGGTCCAGGACGGACCGAAACGTCGTCGTCCCTTTCACCTTCTAGTGTGCGGTCTGGGGCCAGATTCACGAAGCAGTTACGCAAGCACTTACGAACCTGTACATCTTTCCTCAATCTTTGACGGCTTTTGTTGCATTTATTAAACAGTTTACAAGCATGAAAACTTCCCATTCAAGTGTTGTTATAAACAGCCTCCTGGTGCTTCGGAGCTCATTAACAGTTTAATAATTGTAAACAAAGCCGCCAAAGATTGACAAAAGATGTACAGGTTCGTAAGTGCTTGCGTAAGTGCTTCGTGAATCTGGCTCCTAGTCAACAGACTTCACCCACGTTAGTGACTCGTCGCCTACATACAAAACTTTATACAAACTACAACAATTGCTGGGAAATAACGTCGCTGGTACGTTGAGTTGGTTGGTGACGCGGAAATGTTTCTTTCTTGACAAGACCACAACACACGAAGTAGAAGGGACGACGACGTTTCGGTCCGTCCTGGACCATTCTCACAATCGACTTGAGAATGGTCCAGGACGGACCGAAACGTCGTCGTCCCTTCTACTTCTAGTGTGTGGTCTTGTCAACATACTTCAGCCACGTTATTGTGACTCATTGCCTGCAAATGTTTCTTTCTCATGCAAGAACTCGGGAAATGTGACTTGTATTTGGCAATTAAGAGGTAAGACGTGTACCGCTCGGACGCAAGCGTTCCGGGTCTCCTGCTTTCCGGGTAATGGCGTCGCGTGTCTCCCTGGGGCCAGATTCACGAAAGCACTTACGAACGTGTACATCTTTTCTTAATCTTTGGCGGCTTTGTTTACAATTATTAAACAGTTAATGAGCTCCGAAGCACCAGGAGGCTGTTTATCACAACAACACTTGAATGGGAAGTTTTCATGCTTGTAAACTGTTTAATAAATGTAACCAAAGCCGTCAAAGATTGAGGAAAGATGTACACGTTCGTAAGTGCTTGCGTAAGTGCTTTCGTGAATCTGGCCCCTGGCCTCTCCTCCTTGCTTCATATTACGTCATTATCGACGTGGAGAGAGAGCTACGCTTAATTTACTGGATATTAAGGTGCAGTAACTATTAATAAGTACTATTTTATCGTAATTAGGCTTGTCATTGACAGTTTTATGTTACCACAAGAGAAATTATACGAATAATGGATTGGGCAGACGAGGGCATTCCCAGTTTCTTTGGGATGTTACTGATTACGTTTTCTTAGATAGATTGGTAATGTTAGTAACGCAGGTGAACTAAATGCATTACTAACAAGCGACCTGGGCCCAGATTCACGAAAGCACTTACGCAAGCACTTAGGAACGTGTACATCTCTCCTCAATCTTTGACGGCTTTAGTTACATTTATTAAACGGTTTACAAGCATGAAAACTTCCGATTCAACTGTTGTTATTGTTATAAACAGCCTCCTGGTGCTTCGGAGCTCATTAACTGTTTAATAATTAGAAACAAAGATTGAGAAAAGATGTACAGGTTCGTAAGTGCTTTCGTGAATCTGGTCCCAGGACCACAATCAGTCCAGGATAGACCGAAACGTCGTCGTATCTTCAATTACTCTTCAGGGATTAGTAGATATGTCGATTAGTAGATTGTGTCGAAATTTGCGACAGAACTGGCGAAGAAATTCCCAAATTCCTGAAACAAACAAATTAAACGCCTTGTTCCCATAAACCAGTCCACGATTGTTAATTCCGTTTAAGAAAGATCTCTAGGATGTGATCCATTTTAATTAAGTGTATTTTAATTGAAATTTCCTTAGATGTGATCTAAAAATATTCTCCTCGTTAATTTATTCCCTTTGGAATTATTCGGTCATATGCGTTTGCTGTCGTTAGCTGTATTTAACAACCTGGTGTCTAACGAGATGAACGAAACGTTCAACGACAGGTTTGACACCTGTATATAATTATTAATTTTCCCCCGGTAGGTGAGGTCAAGTTTATTGGGCAGCGTCACTATGTGAGTGAACACACTGCACAGAACAGCCTGTACAACAGTCCCCAATAGGAAGAAAACCCGCTGGATGGGTTCTTCATCCTGTCACTTGCTCCAGTCACGCTTTTTACCGCACGAGCATCTAAGATAATCACACAATAAGTGAAGAGTTTGGCAAGTGTGTGTTGAGAGTGAAGGTGGAGGGTGCGTTCAGGGGAGCCTAGTGGCTAGATTGTCTTCTAATTCTCACCACAGTGGCAGTATGTGGGACAAATTATCCGGGTGTGTTGACGTCGTGGGGTTGTGACGTCGTGGGGTCGTAGGGTTGTGACGTCGTGGGGTCGTGGGGTTGTGACGTCGTGGGGTTGTGGGGTTGTAACGTCGTGGGGTTGTGACGTCGTGGGGTTGCGACGTCGTGGGGTTGCGACGTCGTGGGGTTGTGACGTCGTGACGTCGTGGGGTTGCGACGTCGTGGGGTTGTGACGTTGTGACTTCGTGGGGTTGTGACGTCGTGGGGTTGTGACGTTGTGGGGTTGTTGGGTTGTGACGTTGTTGGGTTGTGACGTTGTTGGGTTCGATCTCATTAGGGTTCGCCCACTCGACGTCCCCCAAGGCACCGTAACCCCCCACTTGACGTCCCCCAAGACACCGTAACCCCCCACTTGACGTCCCCCAAGGCACCGTAACCCCCCACTTGACGTCCCCCAAGACACCGTAACCCCCCACTCGACGTCCCCCAAGGCACCGTAACCCCCCACTTGACGTCCCCCAAGACACCGTAACCCCCCACTTGACGTCCCCCAAGGCACCGTAACCCCCCACTTGACGTCCCCCAAGACACCGTAACCCCCCACTTGACGTCCCCCAAGGCACCGTAACCCCCCACTTGACGTTCCCCAAGACACCGTAACCCCCCACTTGACGTCACCAAGGCACCGTATCAACAAGACCCGAGCCTCTGAGACTCGCACAGTGTAAACTCTAGGATACCGTGAGTGACTCAGAGCGTGTGGCCAGGCTGAGAAGGTGCTGCTGCTGGTGCTGGTGCTGGTGCTGCTGGTGCTGGTGCTGGTGCTGCTGCTGCTGCTGCTGGTGCTGGTGCTGGTGCTGCTGCTGCTGGTGCTGCTGCTGCTGGTGCTGGTGCTGCTGCTGCTGCTGCTGCTGCTCCTGCTGCTGCTGGTGCTGCTCCTGCTGCTCCTGCTGCTGCTGCTCCTGCTGCTGCTCCTGCTGCTGCTCCTGCTGCTGCTCCTGCTGCTCCTGCTGCTGCTCCTGCTGCTGCTCCTGCTGCTGCTCCTGCTGCTGCTGGTGGTCTTGTGTACACAAAGAAACCTTGCCTTCTGTGTCGGCTGCTTGGCGCTAAATCCTGCCTATCCTCGTTATGACGCTTGACACAAAGGCTCGTCTGTCTTTCAAGATGCCATCAGAACTGGGCTTTTGATGAGGGGGGGGGGGTGTATGAGGCTGTTTGCTTGGTCCTTGCTGGCTGGGCTGTGTCAGGGGGGGGGGGGAAAGATGGGGCCTACCGCCCCCCCCCCATCTCTCCCACAGCCAATATATGCGCCTTCTTGAGAGAGTAATGTTCGCTTTGGCACCACTGATGCCTGTTTTTTTTCCCACTACAGAAGAGGAATTAATTCTGGGAAATGAAGTTGCCTCACTGTCTTTGTTTTAATTTATATTTATTCCCTTCTACCTCCCCCCCTTTATATATATATAATATATATATATATATATATATATATATATATATATATATATATATATATATATATATATATATATATATATATATAATAATAAAGTATAGAGTGCGTGCCGCTGATGATGTGTTGACGCGTCTATTAAACGATGACGGATATAAAGACCATCAAGTGATTACTGCGTGACGTCAGAGGTGTGTGGGGGGGGGGGAGATGGGGGGGGGGTCTAGGACAAGCCTTCCTGCACCCCTCCATCCCCCCTACACCCTCTCCCTCTTACCCCTACACCCCCCCCCCCTTCCTAATTAGCGAGTATTTGACTCGCGTAGAATTTAATAAGTCAATATTTGACTTACACATTATGAACACGAGCCATGCGGCCGTGAAGGTGTTAAGGGTGTGAGGGGAGAGTGTAGGGTGTGAGGGGAGAGTGTAGGGTGTGAGGGGAGAGTGTAGGGTGTGAGGGGAGAGTGTAGGGTGTGAGGGGAGAGTGTAGGGTGTGAGGGGAGAGTGTAGGGTGTGAGGGGAGAGTGTAGGGTGTGAGGGGAGAGTGTAGGGTGTGAGGGGAGAGTGTAGGGTGTGAGGGGAGAGTGTAGGGTGTGAGGGGAGAGTGTAGGGTGTGAGGGGAGAGTGTAGGGTGTGAGGGGAGAGTGTAGGGTGTGAGGGAGAGTGAAGGGTGTGAGGGGAGAGTGTAGGGTGTGAGGGGAGAGTGTAGGGTGTGAGGGGAGAGTGTAGGGTGTGAGGGAGAGTGAAGGGTGTGAGGGGAGAGTGTAGGGTGTGAGGGGAGAGTGTAGGGTGTGAGGGGAGAGTGTAGGGTGTGAGGGGAGAGTGTAGGGTGTGAGGGAGAGTGAAGGGTGTGAGGGGAGAGTGTAGGGTGTGAGGGGAGAGTGTAGGGTGTGAGGGGAGAGTGTAGGGTGTGAGGGAGAGTGAAGGGTGTGAGGGGAGAGTGTAGGGTGTGAGGGAGAGTGAAGGGTGTGAGGGAGAGTGTAGGGTGTGAGGGAGAGTGAAGGGTGTGAGGGGAGAGTGTAGGGTGTGAGGGAGAGTGAAGGGTGTGAGGGGAGAGTGTAGGGTGTGAGGGAGAGTGAAGGGTGTGAGGGGAGAGTGTAGGGTGTGAGGGGAGAGTGTAGGGTGTGAGGGGAGAGTGTAGGGTGTGAGGGAGAGTGAAGGGTGTGAGGGGAGAGTGTAGGGTGTGAGGGAGAGTGAAGGGTGTGAGGGGAGAGTGTAGGGTGTGAGGGGAGAGTGTAGGGTGTGAGGGAGAGTGTAGGGTGTGAGGGAGAGTGAAGGGTGTGAGGGGAGAGTGAAGGGTGTGAGGGGAGAGTGTAGGGTGTGAGGGAGAGTGAAGGGTGTGAGGGGAGAGTGTAGGGTGTGAGGGAGAGTGAAGGGTGTGAGGGGAGAGTGTAGGGTGTGAGGGGAGAGTGTAGGGTGTGAGGGGAGAGTGAAGGGTGTGAGGGGAGAGTGTAGGGTGTGAGGGGAGAGTGTAGGGTGTGAGGGAGAGTGTAGGGTGAGGCGACACTAAACGTGTCCCAGCTTGGGGGGGGGGGAGGTGTTTGTTTTGGCCAGCCTGTGGGCTTTCGTTTGTTCCTTGACCTTGGCTTTGGACCCGGCTGAAGCCCAACAATACTCCAGCCCGTTTTCTTTATCCGCATCTCCGTAAAAAAAAAAAAAAAAAAAAAAAAAAAAAGCCTAAGCGTCTCAGAATCTATCGAACCCAACCATCCCATTTTCAACTTATTGAGTCCGATGCATAGAAAACGTAGATATTTGTGAGCCGTTGACCGTCCATAATAGGTTGCATTTGTGACGTTGGTTAAGCAGTAGTCACAGAACCTTATATATAGAGTAATTCCTCTCGACTTCGAAACCACTTAATCCCTCCCCCCCCCCCCCTCTCTCCCTTCCCACAGGATGATGCCTACGACCGCTGCCTCAGTTCCTCTTTACTGCAAGACGATCAGGTGCATTAGATGAAAGGAAACATGCCCAGAAATGTGCTGTTCGGCCTGGGAATCGAACCCAGAATCCACCCAGAGAGTCCAAAACGCACGCCATTGTAATAGATTAAAAGAGTATCCTTTCAAAGTAACAGATCTTTTGAGTGGGTGAAGATGGACTCAAAGATTGAATTGTTTACTTAAGAAAGTTTAAATTTGCTTTCCTGAGCTGTTCAGGTCCTTATAGGCGGTGGAGTGCAGTGCCTGCTTGAGGGGGTAGAGTCGAAGGGGCACTATACGTCATCAACCACAGTGCCAGACTCTGAAGGCACTGTCACCAACCATGGTGCCAGGCACTGTTCGTCACCAACCCATGGTGCCAGGCACTGTTCGTCACCAACCCATGGTGCCAGGCACTGTTCGTCACCAACCCATGGTGCCAGGCACTGTGCGTCACCAACCAGGGGTGCCAGGCACTGTGCGTCACCAACCAGGGGTGCCAGGCACTGTGCGTCACCAACCAGGGGTGCCAGGCACTGTGCGTCACCAACCAGGGGTGCCAGGCACTGTGCGTCACCAACCAGGGGTGCCTGGCACTGTGCGTCACCAACCAGGGGTGCCAGGCACTGTGCGTCACCAACCAGGGGTGCCTGGCACTGTGCGTCACCAACCATGGTGCCAGGCACTGTGCGTCACCAACCAGGGGTGTCTGGCACTGTGCGTCACCAACCATGGCGCCTGGCACTGTGCGTCACCAACCAGGGGTGCCAGGCACTGTGCGTTACCAACCAGGGGTGCCAGGCACTGTGCGTCACCAACCAGGGGTGCCTGGCACTGTGCGTTACCAACCAGGGGTGCCTGGCACTGTGCGTCACCAACCATGGTGCCTGGCACTGTGCGTTACCAACAAGGGGTGCCAGGCACTGTGCGTCACCAACCAGGGGTGCCTGGCACTGTGCGTCACCAACCAGGGGTGTCTGGCACTGTGCGTCACCAACCATGGTGCCTGGCACTGTGCGTCACCAACCATGGTGCCTGGCACTGTGCGTCACCAACCAGGGGTGCCTTGCACTGTGCGTCACCAACCATGGTGCCTGGCACTGTGCGTCACCAACCAGGGGTGCCTGGCACTGTGCGTCACCAACCAGGGGTGCCTGGCACTGTGCGTCACCAACCATGGTGCCTGGCACTGTGCGTCACCAACCAGGGGTGCCAGGCACTGTGCGTCACCAACCAGGGGTGCCAGGCACTGTGCGTCACCAACCAGGGGTGCCAGGCACTGTGCGTCACCAACCAGGGGTGCCAGGCACTGTGCGTCACCAACCAGGGGTGCCAGGCACTGTGCGTCACCAACCAGGGGTGTCTGGCACTGTGCGTCACCAACCAGGGGTGCCTGGCACTGTGCGTCAGGGTGCCATAGTGACGGCACCACTATTGAGGACGCCCAGACCTGCCACAGGCACGACACACCCTAAACTTACCCATCAGTGAAAATAAACATTCCTCTGAACGAGTCATTTACTAGTCTGTTGCTTCACCTCACCCAGGCGCTACTGTGGGTGCTGCTGGGTGACTTGGTGCTGCTGGGAGTCTTGGTGCTGCTGGGTGACTTTAATTGTAAATTTTGCCCCGAGGGGCGAGTTTATTGGGCAGCGCCACTCGTTCTGTGAGTGGACACACCGCCATAGTGACAGTATTGGGCAGCGCCACTCATCCTGTGAGTGGACACACCGCCATAGTGACAGTATTGGGCAGCGCCACTCATCTTGTGAGTGAACATACCGCCATAGCAGCATGTGCAACACTCCCCAATAGGAAGAAAACCCGCTGGGTTGTTCATCCTGTCACTTGTACCCAGACACAGCTGGGACTTGCTTAACTATCTCAAGTGAACAGCTCCTCGAACAAGAAGATTAACATTTGTCAACCCTTAAAATCTTACATTATTGTGCGGGTGCAAAATGTGGGAATCCTTTAAGAAAAGAATCTGTATTTGCCAAATAGTGTTTTCCTAACTCAAACAATGTGGGGTTTATTATTCTACACATATTTCTAATGTCTCTCAGGTGTTCACAGTCTCGTAGATAGTGGTCAAGGCGGCGTCCATCACTCTCACCACAGATTCTGCAACTCCTCTGCTCAACTGTTTCCATTCCGAATCTCCATGGATATTTGTATCCAAGACGGATTCTCGCTATTACTGATTCTCACCACCTCTTCGTCCATAAAGATTGGGATTGCCAGTCCATGCTGCCAATCCATAGCTGCAACCATGTTGTACCATCGTACAGATTCCCTGATTTGTGCTTTATCCTCCTTTCCTTAGTTGCCTTGTCACGGTGATGTTGCCTGACAATACCTCTAATATGTAGCAGAGTCTTGGGTAGGAAGTATTCTGTATGGTCTCCTTCAGCGCCTTCAGCAGCCAGTACATCTGCTCGTTCATTCCCACATATTCCAACATGGGAGGGGATCCCCAACATGGGAGGGGATCCCCAACATGGGAGGGGATCCCCAACATGGGAGGGGATCCCCAACATGGGAGGGGATCCCCAACATGGGAGGGGATCCCCAACATGGGAGGGGATCCCCAACATGGGAGGGGATCCCCAACATGGGAGGGGATCCCCAACATGGGAGGGGATCCCCAACATGGGAGGGGATCCCCAACATGGGAGGGGATCCCCAACATGGGAGGGGATCCCCAACATGGGAGGGGATCCCCAACATGGGAGGGGATCCCCAACATGGGAGGGGATCCCCAACATGGGAGGGGATCCCCAACATGGGAGGGGATCCCCAACATGGGAGGGGATCCCCAACATGGGAGGGGATCCCCAACATGGGAGGGGATCCCCAACATGGGAGGGGATCCCCAACATGGGAGGGGATCCCCAACATGGGAGGGGATCCCCAACATGGGAGGGGATCCCCAACATGGGAGGGGATCCCCAACATGGGAGGGGATCCCCAACATGGGAGGGGATCCCCAACATGGGAGGGGATCCCCACCATGGGAGGGGATCCCCACCATGGGAGGGGATCCCCACCATGGGAGGGGATCCCCACCATGGGAGGGGATCCCCACCATGGGAGGGGATCCCCACCATGGGAGGGGATCCCCACCATGGGAGGGGATCCCCACCATGGGAGGGGATCCCCACCATGGGAGGGGATCCCCACCATGGGAGGGGATCCCCACCATGGGAGGGGATCCCCACCATGGGAGGGGATCCCCAACATGGGAGGGGATCCCCAACATGGGAGGGGATCCCCAACATGGGAGGGGATCCCCAACATGGGAGGGGATCCCCAACATGGGAGGGGATCCCCAACATGGGAGGGGATCCCCAACATGGGAGGGGATCCCCAACATGGGAGGGGATCCCCAACATGGGAGGGGATCCCCAACATAGGAGGGGATCCACAGAAACTTGACTATTCTTCCCTGGTTGATTAGTACTCTCACAGCTCTTATTTTCAGCGACTATCGCAAGATTTTGTGCCCGATCTTTACTCAGGCTTTGAAGCGCTGCTTTTGAGTCAGTGCAGATCACTGCGCCATTAGTGCTTCGTTCAAGGAATCTTAACGCCATAACAGTAGCATTTAGCTCTGCTTGCGTTGCGTATTGAGAACTTGCGAGGCATAGTTCTCAATAAGCGCTTTTTCTTTATTTCTGCATTGTAAGGGATTATGCCCAATTACCGTGTATGCTGCACCAGCCCTGCCATTGACAGGACTAGGTGACCCATCAGGGTAGATTTGAGCTAGTTCATTTACAGCTTCTTTATTAATTTCCTTAAGATGTGCTTGACACGGTCAAGCCGCTTACCAAGTCTTGGGAACATACACACCAGGCGATTGAAGGCTGAGAGGCGGGGCCCGAGAGCTAACGGTCACTGCCTGCAAGCAAATCTAGGTGAGCACAGATGCCAACGCTAGCGGGAAGTGTTAAGCCTTGGCTGGTAATACTGTCTAGCCATAAATAGTGCCATGTGGCCCTCCCTCTTGGTGCCTCCCTGGTGCCGCCTGGTGCTCCGCTGGTGCCTTCTGGTGCCTCTTGCTACCCCCTGGTGCCTCATGGTGCCCTCTGATGCTTCCCTGGTGCCTCCTGGGGCCGCTTGACGTCACCAGCTGCAGGTGTCTAGGGGAGGGTGTGTCCACTAGAAGTTGGTGGAGGAGCGGGGAATGGTGATGGGTGGAGGGAGGGAGGGAGGAGTGGAAGGGAGAGGGAGGGGGGAATAGAGGGAGGGGGGAGGAAAGAGAGAGGGAGGGGAAAACGTAGGGATAACAACTCTACGGACATTACAACCCTGATTTTATTTCAGGCTCCTCCTTAATCCTGGTTCATGTCCTGGTCTTGTTTGGTGTCATTTAGAGTATGTAGCAGAGTTTTAGTCGCCATACTGTAGAGAGAACATCACTTGAACGCATTCAGCGAAGGATGGCAGGTAATACCACACATTAGAAACCTTTCCTGTGAAGAGAGTTTGAAAAATCGACTTGAGAATGGTCCAGGACGGACCGAAACGTCGTCGTCCCTTCAATTTCTAGTGTGTGGTCTGGTCAACATACTTCAGCCACGTTATTGTGACTCATCGCCTGCAGTTTGAAAAAGTTTATAATTTGCATTCTCAAGAGAGCAGAAGAGTTAGGAGTGACATGACTTACGTGTACAAGTGGATGAATGGGCACTACAAGGCGGGTATTAATGAGGTATTAAATATATCACACAAAATAAACACAAAACAAGTGATATACGTTGGTTAAACCCAGATTCAGCAAAGACCTGGGTAAATACTGGGTTGGAAACAGGGTTGTTGATTTGTCGAACAGATTTCCGTTCTTAAAAAAATCTTAAAATATTCGAACATGTTGTAATTGTTCGAACACGTTTATAAAAAGTGTCCATGATGCTCTCAAGGAGATGAACCGCATCAACAAATCATGGATTATTTTGATCTATAAAAAGACTCGAACCTGGGTCTCGAACCTGGGGTTTCGAGCCCGTGATCGAAGCACAACTCCGTAAATGCTTTACCCACTTACTACAAATAAATGCCAACAGAACCTAAACATCAAACTGAATCTATGCCTTAATATGTCCAATATGTTTATATATAAAAATTATAATCTATAAAAAAGGGGGATGGTAGGAGAAGCAAACACACTTACGTATTCAGAGTTAAATGGCAAGTTTTTCCCTGAATGCTCTGTGTTCCCTTCTCTGAGGCTGTGGGTCCCTATAATTGCACCAGAGGTGGTACCCCCCCCCTATATATATATATATATATATATATATATATATATATATATATATATATATATATATATATATATATATATATATATATATATATATATATAAATAAAATTATAATCATTTTTTTACATGTTAAATTATATTTGAGAAAACCATGTGAAGGAACTATCTGAAGGAACCACTTGTTAAAACTGACGAATATGTCTTTGTTGTTGGTGTACATGGTGTAGTTGCTGGTCACAGTTTGCTAGTAAATATGTCATTACACTACAAAGACTTAAATATTACTAGACTCTCTTAGCTCCTTCCTGCAAGTGTTGACAGTACTCCCTTACGCGTGAAGCAACAAATAATAATAATAATAATAATTTTTATTTAGGCAAAGGTACATACATAAATAGATTTTACCAAGTTTGTTGGCTTTATAGATAGAGCTAGTACATACAATGCCTAAAGCCAAGGGTAAAAGCGTTGCTTCAAGCATAAGTTAGACATATATCCATTTAAACGTATTAGGATATACATAGCTGCTGCCTCGTATATGGCTCAACAGACTTGTTGAATAATTTAAACCCAAGTTAGATACATGAATTAATTTGCATGGATCCAAATTGTCTCGTATGTGAGTGCATAGGCCTTCTGCAGTTTCTTTTTTTTTTTAATTCTTAAGTAGACCTAAGCTTCCCTACCAACATGTCTCGAGTCTGACAGCTAAATGGCCTGACTTTTCAACACGTGTCCAAGGGTTCGAGGTGATTACCTGACTCTTGGGCATTAATCATTGCTAACCAATCGCATTCTTTCAACATCCCATGCAAACTATCAAATACTTGTTCAAGATAGTTATATAATCTTGCCTTGTCTTGATAGTTATATGATCTTGTTATATAATATCGTAATGAATAAACTCTGCCAAATATATATAATATATATAATATATATATTCCAGATTGTGTGACCTAAATATTTTTTTTACCTTTTCAGAAGCTGTGTTGAGGAGAATGGATCGAGGACTGGTATTTCCTCAAATACCAAGAGCTGAAGCCTTACTTGTTCACTCTCAAGCAGCTCTTTCACTCTCAAGTTACTCGTTGCTCTTAACTTACAGCGCCCTGAGGCAATATTTCGCATCCTTAACCCTTACAGTGCGCGAAGCGTGTTTCTCTATAGTGTGATCAATGGAAAAAAAAGGGAACATTACAGAATATGCCGCATATCCTAATGTGTTTTATTAAGTGGGATAAATCCAAAGGAAGGTCTCCTATATTATGAAATCCTGGAGATTAATGGGAGAGGGATTACCTTGTTAGCTTAGTGGCAGTGTTTTAATGATGAACTTTTTCTCATTGTTGTGAGTGATAATTTCTGAAAAACAAATTGCTGGAAATTAGAAAAACAGTGCTGGATAGTTTTGTTTATAATTAAATGTTGTCACCTCATTGTAAACAAAGATTATTTTCACAGGTATAAAATATTTTTTGTGTATATTTTCTAAGGTAAATTGTTTGCATTCTGACTGAAAAAGTAAACATGACACTGTGTAGTGTTCGGAGAATAATAGAAAGCCATAATTACTGAAAATACAATGTACTAAATCACATTAACGCGATCCTAAGGTAAACAGAAATAGCTGTAGTGATGACCTTACGGAAGACCTCGTTAGTGTGAGTTCAGACCCGGTCGAGTACTGGTCATGTCTCGTGCGGGTCGTGTACGCTACCTGCCTGACGTCACTGTGACGTCACCCAGCAGCTGACCAATCACAGGATGCCATGGATGACGTAGCAACATGGGAGTCCCCTCCAATACCCATCTTCACACTGAACAAGGTAGGATTCTGGCCTTTCACAAATTAAGATCTCTTGGAAAAAGAACTTTTGCCTGATTACTGGGCAGATGTTTGCAATGATATACCGGTGTATACCTGTGTACACCGCACTTGTAGTTGGTAAACCTGCCTTCCGGTCCCTATCATTTTTTAGTTTTCAAATCCTGTGGTCTCGATAGCTGGTTCATGAATCACTTGTCCCTCGGTTCGAGTCCCACATTGATGTAAACAAAACAAAAAAAAAGATGAATAAGATTAGATGTCACGTAATTATAGACGTCACGTGGTAATTGAAAGCATAACTTGAAGTAAAGTGCTTTAAGCAGGCGATGAGTCACAATAACGTGGCTGAAGTATGTTGACCAGACCACACACTAGAAATTGAAGGGACGACGACGTTTCGGCCCGTCCTGGACCATTCACAATCGACTTGAGAATGGTCCAGGACGGACCGAAACGTCGTCGTCCCTTCAATTTCTAGTGTGTGGTCTGGTCAACAAAGTGCTTTAAGTTTTAGTCGGAGGAAGGAAACTAATAAGTTTTCTCGTCTTGTTAAACTGAAAGTCATATGCTAACTGCGTCTTTAACTGTCAAATCATTAATTTTAATAAAGACAAAAGAGAATATATATAATATCAACCAAGCATAATAAGTAAACATGACGCTCGAGTGTGTCTTGGTAGGCCAATGAGGCACGTTACATTTCACCTAATGCCTCTGTTCACCCGACAGTAAATTGGTATCTAAAGTTAGTCAACTGTTGTGGGGTTGCATCCTTGGGATGATTAGTGGTTCGACCTTAAGGGGACGGGGGGGACTGATACAAGCCTAAAGTATATATATATTCACAGTCTGCCTGTCCCCGACAAAATTAATTATTAATTATTATTTTATATTTCCTATGGAAACGTGTGAACATACTCTGTGAACGTTCATCATAAGTTCATCATGCTCCTTGACGAGTCATGTTCTATGTTCCTCTCACGTTTGTCAATAACGAAGATGTAACCTCAAATTGCAGCTGTTGTCTGTTGAAAAAGCTACAGAGGAAGAGCGATACAATGCTATGCATAACAACATATTCAATGCCCACTACTAAAGTCTTAGGGCGCCTTAAAAACAAATAGTCTTTAGAAAATGTTATCATAAATCACACTGACGTGATGTATTAAGTCTCTGCTTAGCGAGTCTTGACGTAGCTTCTTGTTGATGACACAAGCAGGAAGATTGATGAAGATTTAGCCACCCAAGAAGTGGCACGGGCATGAATAACCCGTAAACCAGCGTGAAGATGTGTAGCCACAGGACTCAGAATGTCTTCCCTTTTACAGTAGGAGATCTGATGTAGGCTTCTGCTTAGGGTTTGCCAGCCATGAGAGCGGCAGTGTACGCACGAGTATATATATATATACGGTATATCACGAGTATATCATTGCTTCTATATGTATATAGAGTGTTTGTTGTTGTTTTTAAGATTCGCTACCTGGAATAAAAAAGTTCCAAGTAGCACGGGCTATGGTGAGCCCGCAGTATATAGAGTAGTTATTGTGTATATTGTGATTATTTATATGCAGTGGCCTGTGGATGTGATGGGCCAGACATGAGGGCTCGATGACTTCACTGGTGTGGAGACCCACACCTGGAGGAGCAGATGTGGATATATAATATAATATATATATAATTTCAGACACCATATCTGTGTCATAAATTATACCTCGACAAACTTGCCTTGTGTTAGAACTTGAAATGTTATAAAAATATACGTAACTTGAATCTTTTTACACGTGAGTAAGAATGTCGAAGGGGTGACCATTGAAATCAAAACATCCCAGTGAGTCCCGTTGCTCTGCATTTCGTTCCCGGGGCTCTGAGGGTCCCGGTAGTACAGTCCGGTTCGTTCTCGCCGGGCAATCAAGAACTCTAGGTTCGAATCCCGGGCGGGACAGAAATGGTTGGGCATATACACCTAGCAGCAAGTAGGTACTCAGGAGTTAGTGAGCTGTTTGAGATATATACAAGAGTTGTTACATTCTTGTACAGCCACTAGTACGCGTAGCGTATCGGGCTGTTGTTGGGTTGCATCCTGGGAGGGGTCAGTAATTCGACCCTAGAGGGGGGGGAGGGAACCTCGATAAAAACTTAACGTGTATGAATACCCCCTGCCTTCCTGTCCCCCGACACAGTGAATTATTTTAAAAATATTTGAGTATACGTTTGAAAGTATATTACCGTTAATAGAAAATGAAGACTACCAGCGCTTAATACTCGGGGTGACTTGAATAAAAGGGAGGTTTACACGGACACATATTTGACCCTTGTCAACATTATCAAAAGTTCGAAAGATTACAAATTAATTGATTGATTGATTGATGAAGATTAAGCCACCCAAAAGGTGGCACGGGCATGAATAGCCCGTAAGTGGTGGCCCTTTTGAGCCATTACCAGTATCAAGAGCTGATACTGGAGATCTGTGGAGGTGCGACTGCACCCTGCGTGACGGGGGATGTCTCCCGTGGATTACAAATTTTATGCTGCCGGATATATCCACCTGGGGATGAAGTGAAGGTGAAGCACCTCACGTATAGGTTAATAGTCCCATTGCAGACCCATTGTCGTAGCTCAGTCGATTAAGGCAGTGTCCAACCCGTCCTCGACTCAAGTCCATTACACCCAGCGGTCAACCCCACAGACGCATTCATAAATTTTAACATGCTGTTCATTCAAACCAGGAATTTTCTCAAATATAAATTAATATTATGATATATTAGCATTTTGTGCATATATAGGCATAGGTTAGGTTAGGTTAGGTGTTTAGGTTCTGTTGGCGATTATTTGTATTTGTAGTACGTGGGTGAAGCATTTATAGCGTTGTGGTTCGAACAAAATTCGTCAGTGAAGCACTTGTTCCGGAAGTGTTCGAACGAAATGAGTTGTGAGTAGTGTGTAAACCGTTTTTCATTCATAAACAGGGGGGTTTGGCGGGTGCATGGAATCACTTTTGGATCTTTGTTTGGAGGACGGGCTGCAGTGTCTGGGATGCTCCCGGACGCAGGTTCGAATCCTCGTCACGGCCCTTGTGGATTTGTTGTCCCATTGCAGCTTACTAATCTTCATTGATTCCATGATGGCTGGGGCAGTATATTGTATGTTTGGTCGTGTTCTTGAAGACGGCAAAGTGAAATGTGGTAGTAGTAGGGTGTTGATAGGTGGTTTGGTTTGTCCTGCAGACCGCAGTGTTAAACCTTTCACACTGTGGTCAAATTTACATGCTTGCCATAAAGTGAGTAACATTTAGCTTTCAATTTGAAAGGTGATTTATCTGAATTTACCTGGGGGCTACTAACACTCGAGTGGCCTAGACGAGGACAGGAAGCCGACGGCTTGAGATTATATATATATATATATATATATATATATATATATATATATATATATATATATATATATATATAATATATATATATATATATATATATATATATATATATAATATATATATATATATATATATATATATATATATATATATATATATATATATATATATATATATATATGTCGTACCTAATAGCCAGAACGCACTTCTCAGCCTACTATTCAAGGCCCGATTTGCCTAATAAGCCAAGTTTTCATGAATTAATTGTTTTTCGTCTACCTAACCTACCTAACCTAACCTAGCTTTTTTTGGCTACCTAACCTAACCTTACCGATAAATATAGGTTAGGTTAGGTTAGGTAGGGTTGGTTAGGTTCGGTCATATATCTACGTTAATTTTAACTCCAATAAAAAAAAATTGACCTCATACATAGAGAAAAGGGTTGCTTTATCATTTCATAAGAAAAAAAATATAGTAAATATATTAATTCAGGAAAACTTGGCTTATTAGGCAAATCGGGCCTTGAATAGTAGGCTGAGAAGTGAGTTCTGGCTACTAGGTACGACATATATATATATATATATATATATATATATATATATATATATATATATATATATATATATATATATATATATATATATATATATATATATATATATGTCGTACCTAGTAGCCAGAATGCACTTCTCAGCCTACTATGCAAGGCCCGATTGGCCTAATAAGCCAAGTTTTCCTGAATTAATATATTTTCTTTAATTTTTTTCTTATGAAATGATAAAGCTACCCATTTCATTATGTATGAGGTCAATTTGTTTTTATTGGAGTTAAAATTAACGTAGATATATGACCGAACCTAACCAGCCCTACCTAACCTAACCTAATCTATCTTTATAGGTTAGGTTAGGTTAGGTAGCCGAAAACGTTAGGTTAGGTTAGGTTAGGTAGGTTAGGTAGTCGAAAAACAATTAATTCATGAAAACTTGGCTTATTAGGCAAATCGGGCCTTGCATAGTAGGCTGAGAAGTGCGTTCTGGCTACTAGGTACGACATATATATATATATATATATATATATATATATATATATATATATATATATAATATATATATATATATATATATATATATATATATATATATATGCTTCTTGTCCCAGACAAAAGTAATTATAATTTTGTTATTGAAGATTTATAGTGTACCCTCATAATGATTGTATTTATCCGTTTTCTTTGACGCCTTTGGCTCTGGTTGTCGACGTTTTCTTTCCGCTAAGGTTAACTCCTATATTTGGAGTTTTACCTTTTACACTGAATTGATTATAGCTCTCAGGTTCCCAATGTTGGGAAAAGGAAGCTTATTAGGCTTATCGAGGTCTCTATCTAGGCCTATACTTTTTTTTAGATGTTGGTTCTTCCCGCTCAGTTGCTGGTAACAAGTGGTAGCAGTAAATGCTATGGCGATCACATTTTACCTGAATTTACCATTACCATTAAGGGGCCATTATCTCTCTAGTGATAGAAGCCTGCGGCTTGCCAGAGGTTCCCCTAGTTTTTCTAATGAATTTATCCAGCGGGATATTGAACTGCAACAATGTCTTGGCATTTCCAGTTCCGGCGGGTAGGCGGTTCCACGTGTTTAGATCCCTGTGGGTGAAACTGCATCACCTGTTCTCAGTCCTACAATGTGGTTTGTTGAGCTTGAAACCGTTATTATTTATTGGTGCTTAATTTGACCTTTTTAAATAAGTGGTTTGGATCAATATAATTAAAATTATTCGGTCTTTTAAAAGTTCGATGAGATTTGTCTTTCAAAATATTCCTTTCATTAAGGAACGCAAGATGGGCGAGTACATAGTTCAGGCTTGTGTCGAGGTCCCCTCCCCAGGATGCAACCCCACAACAGTTGAACAAATCCACAAGGGGCCGTGACGGGGGTTCGAACTTGTGCCCACAACAGTTGCCAGACTCCTGGGGGTACCTATTTACCCCTGGTGAACAGCAAATGAGGTGAAAGGAAACGTGCTTAACGATATCTGTCCCGCTCGGGAATCGAAGCCGGGGATCTCGGAGTGTGAGTCGAGAACGAAGCCAAGAGTTCTAGGAGATGAATAATATATACCAGTCTTGCCTTCTCCAAGGGGGGGGTAGAAGTAGCCTAAGCTACTCTATCCCGTAGAGATGCATTTCTTTCTTCTCCCAATAAACATACTTGAACTTGCTTCTCCCTCCCAGACTTTTAATGGTGGGTGAGGCTTCGTGCTGGTGTGACTCCTTAAGGTCACTACAGGCCATCTTGGCGAATTTTGCGTCTTCGTTTATGTTAGACAAAAAAGGTTAACACCTCAGAGCTGAGAGAAGTAGCGGCCTCCACGAGGACAGAAAGCTGGCGACTTGTCAAAGGACCTCCCATTTGTCATATTTTTTCAAGCTGGGTTTTGAAATTAGTGTTTGGGCATTTACGGCTCCGGCGGGTAGGTGGTTCCATGGGTTAATAACCTTGTTGACTAAACCACACACTAGAAAGTGAAGGGACGACGACGTTTCGGTCCGTCCTGGATCATTCTCAAGTCGATTGTGAGAATGTCGAGACCATTCTCACAATCGACTCGAGAATGGTCCAGGACGGACCGAAACGTCGTCGTCCCTTCAGTCTTTAGTGTGTGTGGTTTGGTCAACATATTTCAGCCACGTTATTGTGACTCCTCGTCTGCTTAATAACCCTGAGTGAAAATGCATTCCTGTTCTCAATTCTAGAGTGTGACTTGTTGAACTTGAAACCGTTGCTCCTTATTGTCTTACATCTCACCTTTTGAAGAAGTCTGGATCACGATCCTCCAAATTGTTCAGTATTTATAAAGGTTTTGATGAGATCTGCCCTGTCATGCCTGGTTTGTAGTGGTGTTAATCAACTCTTCCTGATAAGAGAGATGACTTGCTTCTGGAATGAGGTGTGTTGTCCGGTGTTGAACTTTCTTCAGAGCAGTTATGTCCTCCGGAAGGATGAGGTCTCCATGCTTGGATACACAGTTCAATACCTACCTACCTTTTTCTTAAAAGTCAAAGGTTGGCTTGATAATTCCTAGGTTATTGTGGTTTTAGATTTAGCTACTCGGAACAAAAAGTTTCAAAGTAGTACGGGCTGTGGTGAGCCCGTAGTGGACTTACCCGACACAGGAGCGGGGCTGTGGTGAGCCCGTAGTG
The DNA here is from genome assembly GCF_040958095.1 of Procambarus clarkii. Classification (NCBI taxonomy): domain Eukaryota; kingdom Metazoa; phylum Arthropoda; class Malacostraca; order Decapoda; family Cambaridae; genus Procambarus; species Procambarus clarkii. The sequence continues at coordinate 4,202,582 of NC_091164.1, forward strand.
GACTTACCCGACACAGGAGCGGGGCTGTGGTGAGCCCGTAGTGGACTTACCCGACACAGGAGCGGGGCTGTGGTGAGCCCGTAGTGGACTTACCCGACACAGGAGCGGAGCTGTGGTGAGCCCGTAGTGGACTTACCCGACACAGGAGCGGGGCTGTGGTGAGCCCGTAGTGGACTTACCCGGCACAGGAGCGGGGCTGTGGTGAGCCCGTAGTGGACTTACCCGACACAGGAGCGGGGCTGTGGTGAGCCCGTAGTGGACTTACCCGACACAGGAGCGGGGCTGTGGTGAGCCCGTAGTGGACTTACCCGACACAGGAGCGGGGCTGTGGTGAGCCCGTAGTGGACTTACCCGACACAGGAGCGGGGCTGTGGTGAGCCCGTAGTGGACTTACCCGACACAGGAGCGGGGCTGTGGTGAGCCCGTAGTGGACTTACCCGACACAGGAGCGGGGCTGTGGTGAGCCCGTAGTGGACTTACCCGACACAGGAGCGGGGCTGTACTAATGGCGGTTTTGTTAGCTTTTTTTGCTGCTGCTCCTATTTGTACAAATTTCAGTGAATGATGGCTTCTGACCCCAATTAAGGTCCTATTCTTCATCAATCTGCTGCAAGGTTAGTAGGTGACTAAAGAAGAACGCGTGATTGTCAATATGGCCGGATCCTTGACTGTGTGTGTGTGTGTGTGTGTGTGTGTGTGTGTGTGTGTGTGTGTGTGTGTGTGTGTATACCACCACTGATAGCCTGGGAGAGTTCCCCCTTAATTCAACATTCCTTCCTCTTATAGAAAACGGTTCTACACCCACGGTTTAAGTTTGCTGTGTACGTATATTTGAGGTATATATTTCAGCTTGCTGAACTGCTCTTCCTCACTCTATACCACAGTTCTGTGTGATATAAGCAGTCGCCTGTGATGATATGAACATGTTGCCGTGGTAGTACACAAATATTCCCTACAGGGGGTGACAACCGTCTCGGCCGCGTGCCAGGAGATGGCGATACAATCGCCAATTCTGTCAGACGTGTGTCGCCATCTTTCGACCGTTAGAAGAAGCAGAAGAATGCTCTCATGGGGAGGAGGAATGTCTTCCCCCTGACACACACACACACACACACACACACACACACACACACACACACACACACACACACACACACACACACACACACACACACACACACACACCATCCGGGTGGGTGGTGGCTGAGTGGACAGCGCTCTATACTCGTGGACCTAGGGACCAGGATTCGATCCTCGGCGCCAGCGGAAAAACAAATGGCCAGAGTTTCCTTTACCCTGATGCCCCTGTTACCTAGCAGTAAATAGGTACCTGGGAGTTAGACAGCTGTCACTAGCTGCTTCCTGGGGGTGGAGGCCCGGTCCTCGACCAGGCCGCAGGGACACTAAAAAGCCCCGAAATCATCTCAAGATAACCTCAAGATAGTCGCCTCCGTCACTGTCTCCTCCACGTACAGACAATCTGATGTCCCTTGAAATACCATATAAGATGCTCTGAATAAAAGCCTTCTTGTGAGTGGTGTCCCACCATCAGGTGTTTGACGAGGCAGTCAGGTGTGTAGGAGGACGAGAGAGGCGAGGAACCTGTGCCACTGGAGCGGAATGTACTCTTGACCAGACCACACACTAGAAACTGAAGGGACGACGACGGTCCATCTTAGACCATTCTCAAGCCACAAACGATTTGAGAATGGTCCAGGACGGACCGAAACATCGTCGTCTCTTCAGTTTCTAGTGTGTGGTCTGGTCTACATACTTCAGCCACGTTATTGTGACTCATCGTCTGCAGCGGAATGTACTGTTTACCCATCAGAACTTGCCTGCCAGAGTCTACGGATGATTTCCCTTCTCTGAACCTCTGTTGTTTGTTTACTCACCTAATGTTCCCTAGGTGTTGAACTAGTCTTAACCTGATTATTCTTTCAAGTACTTTACAGGGGATGCTTGTCAGTGACACGTGTGTGTGTGTGTGTGGGGGGGGGGGTGTACTCACCTATTTGTGCTTGCGGGGGTTGAGCTCTGGCGCTTTGTTCCCGCATCTCAACTGTCAATCAACTGGTGTACAGATTCACCCAACTGGTGTGTGTGGGGGGGGTGTGTATTTATTACTTGTAGCTGCAGGACCCCGCCATTCAAACAGTAGATTGTCTACTGTACAGACTCCCGACCTATTTCGTGTATGGGTCGCTAGTTATTTGTGGTGGGTTTCCATGGCGTCCGAGAGAAGAAACAGGACCCATAACATAAGTGCCCCATGAAGCAAATTTACCACATAAAATATATATATACACTGAATATCAGTGTTCTATTTTCCATTTAACTTTGATTTTCATGTCCTCACTCAACTAGTTATTCAGATATAATATCTGAAGATGATTTAGGTTTCCCCTAAGATGTGGAGGAACTAGGACACCCAGATGAGGGAGTTTTTTTTTATTATTATTTTCTACCACAGACGTAGCCACACATTTACAATGCTAACCAGCATATATGCATTTTCTTCTGTCCTCCATGGACAGGGTGAGAGATCAGTTAAACATATAGTTCAGGGATTTATTGAATAAGAGTTCAATACTTTGTTACACCCGTATAGCGTACATTCGTACGCTATACGAATGATTTCGGGGCTTAGTGTCCCCTCGGCCCGGTCCTCGACCAGGCCTCCACCCCCAGGAAGCAGCCCGTGACAGCTGACTAACTCCCAGGTACCTATTTACTGCTAGGTAACATTAGGGGCATTAGGGTGAAAGAAACTCTGCCAATTGTTTCTCGCCGGCGTCCGAGATCGAACCCGGGACCACTGGATCACGCGTTCAGTGTTCTGTCCACTCAGCCGCCGACTCCCTATGGAAGCTTAAAACAAATCCTATAGCTAACTAATCGCCCACAGAGGCACAACGTTTTCTAGACGTTAGTACGCATTTTAATGCGTTTTTTTTAGTACGTTAGTACGCATTTTAGTACGTTTTTTTAGTACGTTAGTACGCATGTTTCTTGGGCAGTCACTGTTACTACCGGACAACTATCGTGCACCTGGCACCCACTTGTCTCTGTGGCTATGGTCGTCGCGACATTTGGCAGCTGTCTGTATTGATAAGCCAATCAGAGCTTTGTCAAACGCATTCCGGTGCTGTGATTGGTCGAGGCATGTGGCCGTGTTGTTGACACTGGAGTAATAGCAGTCTAAGGAAAAAAGCAAGACGTCGCTACAAATAATTATTGTTTGCTGTTTTTGTTGCCATGTTTATGTTCCGTTGTTGGATATGTTGTGTTTAGATGTTTATAGCGAGGCGTCATGTTGGATATGTTGTGTTTAGTGAGGCGTCATGTTGGATATGTTGTGTTTAGCGAGGCGTCATGTTGGATATGTTGTGTTTAGCGAGGCGTTGTGTTGGCTATGTTGTGTTTAGTGAGGCGTCATGTTGGATATGTTGTGTTTAGATGTTTATAGCGAGGCGTCATGTTGGATATGTTGTGTTTAGTGAGGCGTCATGTTGGATATGTTGTGTTTAGCGAGGCGTCATGTTGGATATGTTGTGTTTAGCGAGGCGTTGTGTTGGCTATGTTGTGTTTAGTGAGGCGTCATGTTGGATATGTTGTGTTTAGATGTTTATAGCGAGGCGTCATGTTGGATATGTTGTGTTTAGTGAGGCGTCATGTTGGATATGTTGTGTTTAGTGAGGCGTCATGTTGGATATGTTGTGTTTAGTGAGGCGTCATGTTGGATATGTTGTGTTTAGATGTTTATAGCGAGGCGTCATGTTGGATATGTTGTGTTTAGTGAGGCGTCATGTTGGATATGTTGTGTTTAGTGAGGCGTCATGTTGGATATGTTGTGTTTAGTGAGGCGTCATGTTGGATATGTTGTGTTTAGTGAGGCGTCATGTTGGATATGTTGTGTTTAGATGTTTATAGCGAGGCGTCATGTTGGATATGTTGTGTTTAGTGAGGCGTCATGTTGGATATGTTGTGTTTAGATGTTTATAGCGAGGCGTCATGTTGGATATGTTGTGTTTAGTGAGGCGTCATGTTGGATATGTTGTGTTTAGTGAGGCGTCATGTTGGATATGTTGTGTTTAGCGAGGCGTTGTGTTGGCTATGTTGTGTTTAGTGAGGCGTCATGTTGGCTATGTTGTGTTTAGTGAGGCGTCATGTTGGATATGTTGTGTTTAGCGAGGCGTTGTGTTGGCTATGTTGTGTTTAGTGAGGCGTCATGTTGGATATGTTGTGTTTAGCGAGGCGTTGTGTTGGCCATGTTGTGTTTAGCGAGGCGTCATGTTGGATATGTTGGGTTTAGATGTTTATAGCGAGGCGTCATGTTGGATATGTTGGGTTTAGTGAGGCGTCATGTTGGATATGTTGTGTTTAGCGAGGCGTTGTGTTGGCCATGTTGTGTTTAGCGAGGCGTCATGTTGGATATGTTGGGTTTAGATGTTTATAGCGAGGCGTCATGTTGGATATGTTGTGTTTAGCGAGGCGTCATGTTGGATATGTTGTGTTTAGCGAGGCGTCATGTTGGATATGTTGTGTTTAGCGAGGCGTCATGTTGGATATGTTGGGTTTAGTGAGGCGTCATGTTGGATATGTTGGGTTTAGTGAGGCGTCATGTTGGATATGTTGGGTTTAGTGAGGCGTCATGTTGGATATGTTGGGTTTAGTGAGGCGTCATGTTGGACATGTTGGGTTTAGTGAGGCGTCATGTTGGATATGTTGGGTTTAGTGAGGCGTCATGTTGGATATGTTGGGTTTAGTGAGGCGTCATGTTGGATATGTTGGGTTTAGTGAGGCGTCATGTTGGACATGTTGGGTTTAGTGAGGCGTCATGTTGGATATGTTGTGTTTAGTGAGGCGTCATGTTGGATATGTTGGGTTTAGTGAGGCGTCATGTTGGATATGTTGTATTTAGCGAGGCGTCATGTTGGATATGTTGTGTTTAGCGAGGCGTCATGTTGGATATGTTGTGTTTAGTGAGGCGTCATGTTGGATATGTTGTATTTAGCGAGGCGTCATGTTGGATATGTTGTGTTTAGCGAGGCGTCATGTTGGATATGTTGTGTTTAGTGAGGCGTCATGTTGGATATGTTGGGTTTAGTGAGGCGTCATGTTGGATATGTTGTGTTTAGCGAGGCGTCATGTTGGATATGTTGTGTTTAGTGAGGCGTCATGTTGGATATGTTGGGTTTAGCGAGGCGTCATGTTGGATATGTTGGGTTTAGATGTTTATAGCGAGGCGTTGTGTTGGCTATGTTGTGTTTAGTGAGGCGTCATGTTGGATATGTTGGGTTTAGATGTTTATAGCGAGGCGTCATGTTGGATATGTTGTATTTAGCGAGGCGTCATGTTGGATATGTTGGGTTTAGTGAGGCGTCATGTTGGATATGTTGGGTTTAGTGAGGCGTCATGTTGGATATGTTGGGTTTAGTGAGGCGTCATGTTGGATATGTTGTATTTAGCGAGGCGTCATGTTGGATATGTCGTGTTCAGCGAGGCGTCATGTTGCGTATATTGTGTTTAGCGAGGCGTCATGTTGGATATGTCGTGTTTAGCGAGGCGTCATGTTGGATATGTTGGGTTTAGTGAGGCGTCATGTTGGATATGTTGTATTTAGCGAGGCGTCATGTTGGATATGTCGTGTTCAGCGAGGCGTCATGTTGCGTATATTGTGTTTAGCGAGGCGTCATGTTGGATATGTCGTGTTTAGCGAGGCGTCATGTTGCGTGTATTGTGTTTAGCGAGGCGTCATGTTCATAGACCACATAACCTGTTGTCCTGTTTATACTCGTTAATGACAAAGTCACCTGTTGCTGCCACACGGCTGCCAGCGATGAGGCTATGACAAGCCCTCGCTACTAATTCGTCTCAATTTGTTGGTTTTTTGGGGCCTTGAGGACGACTTTTTGGGGCCTTGAGGACGACTTTTTGGGGCCTTGAGGACGACTTTTTGGGGCCTTGAGGACGACTTTTTGGGGCCTTGAGGACGACTTTTTGGGGCCTTGAGGACGACTTTTTGGGGCCTTGAGGACGACTTTTTGGGGCCTTGAGGACGACTTTTTGGGGCCTTGAGGACGACTTTTTGGGGCCTTGAGGACGACTTTTTGGGGCCTTGAGGACGACTTTTTGGGGCCTTGAGGACGACTTTTTGGGGCCTTGAGGACGACTTTTTGGGGCCTTGAGGACGACTTTTTGGGGCCTTGAGGACGACTTTTTGGGGCCTTGAGGACGACTTTTTGGGGCCTTGAGGACGACTTTTTGGGGCCTTGAGGACGACTTTTTGGGGCCTTGAGGACGACTTTTTGGGGCCTTGAGGACGACTTTTTGGGCCCTTGAGGACGACTTTTTGGGGCCTTGAGGACGACTTTTTGGGGCCTTGAGGACGACTTTTTGGGGCCTTGAGGACGACTTTTTGGGGCCTTGAGGACGACTTTTTGGGGCCTTGAGGACGACTTTTTGGGGCCTTGAGGACGACTTTTTGGGGCCTTGAGGACGACTTTTTGGGGCCTTGAGGACGACTTTTTGGGGCCTTGAGGACGACTTTTTGGGGCCTTGAGGACGACTTTTTGGGGCCTTGAGGACGACTTTTTGGGGCCTTGAGGACGACTTTTTGGGGCCTTGAGGACGACTTTTTGGGGCCTTGAGGACGACTTTTTGGGGCCTTGAGGACGACTTTTTGGGGCCTTGAGGACGACTTTTTGGGGCCTTGAGGACGACTTTTTGGGGCCTTGAGGACGACTTTTTGGGGCCTTGAGGACGACTTTTTGGGGCCTTGAGGACGACTTTTTGGGGCCTTGAGGACGACCTTTTGGGGCCTTGAGGACGACCTTTTGGGGCCTTGAGGACGACCTTTTGGGGCCTTGAGGACGACCTTTTGGGGCCTTGAGGACGACCTTTTGGGGCCTTGAGGACGACCTTTTGGGGCCTTAAGGGAGAGTTTCTAGGGTCTACTTTCAAAGTCCTGGTCTGTCAGCAAGCGTGGCACCCTAGACGGGCCATGAAGCTGGATGCTCTCCCTAGGTACAGGTTGTTTCTAACCTCCTGTCCTCCCCCATCCTCCCCCCTTTCTTGCCACTTCTTCATAACTTTGCACTTGCTGGGGTTGAACTCTAGAAACCATCTTTCGGGCCACTCCTGAAGCCGGTCCAGATCTTGCTGTAGTGTTTCGCCGTTTTCTTCCGTTTTTTTTCTGGTTAATTTGTACATCATGTTTATATTGACAAGTAAGAAATGGTCTCTTTTTGGTTATGAAGATAAACTGGATGTGTGTACTCACCTAGTTGTACTCACCTAGTTGTGTTTGCGGGGGGGTTGAGCTCTGGCTCTTTGGTCCCGCCTCTTCCTGCCCTGCCTTCAGAACCTTCTTTGATTAATACAATGATTCAATTACCACGTTTTTCTTGTATTTAGATTTCAAAGTGATAGAGTTGGCTTCAAGGAATTGTCTAACTTGTTGACAACTCTTCCGTGGAAAAGTTAGTTCTAAACATCTCTTGACTCATGTGTTTCTCTAGTTCCATCTGTGGCCAATGGTTCTGCGGTTCCCAGCATTGAACAATGTTTTGTCTAAAGTTCCCCTTAGAACATACGAGGTCGTAAAGGTATGTTCTAAGGTTGAATTCCCCTTTGAAACTTTGTATGCGGTAATCATGTCCCTACTCTCTTTTGCAGTAATGACCTCCCCCCTTCCTCCACTGTGTGTATGGGCAGGATATGGGCTGGTGTTGTGTGTGGCTAAGCCTTGCCTCTTTCACCACTATTTACAACTAATCCGCTATTTTTGGCGCCCCTTCTGAGACCTCTCCCGTTATGCTTGCTCCCGGGCCTTCGCTGTGACGTCACGAGTTGTGAACCTTATGCTTGCTCTCGGGCCTTCGCTGTGACGTCACGTGTTGTGAACCTTATGCTTGCTCCCGGGCCTTCGCTGTGACATCATGGATTAGTTTCGTTATGCTTGCTCAGGGCCTTCATTTATTTTAATATATATTTTTCCACCCAGATTTTGTACGCCACAACGTACCAAATATACCGTACTAACCTAACCAGAAACGTACGACCCCAACCAACCCACCTAACCTAACCTCCCGAGGCATAGAAAACCTGGATAGATAGTGGATAGATAGACGTGGATAGATATCTACAGTGGATAGATATATAGATAGATAACCGCTACTTTTCATAGTGCTTTGTAATTTGTACGTTGGGGGACCGTAACGTACAAAATGAGACGCATTAATTGAGAGGCTAAAACACCTCGTGTTGCTCAGTATCTGAGGCTAAACACTGTTGTTGTATTCTTTCCTAGGCACCACGTGGAGACGTCACTCTTCATCCCAAGTATAACGTTTGTTATACAAGTACACGCTTGTTCTCCGTTATCAAGTGTCACGCTGAACTACTGCCAAGCATTGTTTCCTTCTCTGTTGTTCCCGTGAACTACTTACTGGCTTGTTCACGGTCGTTACCATGTCGCTGCCTTCTTGAAACATTCAGAGGTCGTTATATGCTTACTCCCTGGCCCCACGTGACGTCAGAGCTGTGGATAGTGACGTCATAGTGTAGGCCCCGCCCATGATATGCTGCCCTGGAAGGGATATATGGGAGCTGGAGGATATCCCGCTTGACAAGGTGGGATTTTGACTGGGATTTCAGGCGATGTAGGGGCGGGCGGCGTCCACCATGGGACGAATACCAGGGTGGGTGGAGAGGGCAGTGGGAGTTCCTGTGGAGGATGTGGCTTCTAGGAGAGGTCAGATGTGCGGGCTTCCAGGAGAGGTCAGATGTGTGGGCTTCCAGGAGAGGTCAGATGTGTGGAGGATAAGAGACCTTGCAAAGCAACGGTTGCACCACCATTTGGTCACCATTTGGTCCGGGAGACATCTCCCGTCACGCAGGGTGCAGTTGCGCCTCCACAGATCTCCAGTATCATCTTTTGATACTGGTAATGGCTCGAAAGGGCCACCACTTACGGGCTATTCATGCCCGTGCCACCTCTTGGGTGGCTTAATCTTCATCAATCAATCAATCTGGTAATGGCTCAAAAGGGCCACCACTTACGGGCTATTCATGCCCGTGCCACCTCTTGGGTGGCTTAATCTTCATCAATTATTCAACGGTTGCAGGAGAGAGAGAGGTACAGACGGAGCCTGCAACATGAGCTCATCACTTGATGAGTTACAACACCAGGCCACAGAACACCCCCCCCCCAGCAAGCATTAACGAAACCTCTACATCTTCCTTTGATCATGGCGGGATTGGTTGACATTTGGTAAACATTTCAGATGCTCGGAAACATCACAACCCTCCCCCCCCCCTTTCATAGCTCATCATTTGTTACAAAAACAATGTCAAGAAAGGCGAAATCATTGCTGAGAGATGCACAGGTTTCGTCAAGAATGCGTGTACGGGTGAGGGTGGGCTGGGACACCACCCTTTACAACAGGTTAAAACTAAGCGGGTTTTTTTTCAAAGAACAGAGGAAACCGCTCTAGAGGGCAACCGGGTTCCTGTTTCATTTCGCTCTGGCCTAATGCGACGCATTCTTAACGGACTCCACCGGTCACTTAGAGTTTGATTTCATTTTTACCTAAATTCCCATCGCCTGTAGCAGTTGAGATTATATATAAATATATATATATATATATATATGACTAAGGCACAACTCTCCTAAACACGAGAGTCAAGTATACAACTTTAGAACACTTTCCCACCAGGATACTCTTGATACTGACCCCTCACTTGCTCTAGTGCTCTTGGGAGGTGGTGATCTTTGTGGTATTTAAATACTCCGAAATTACCATCTCTTTTAAGGGTCTGAGCAGGTGGTGGAGAGGGTTAAGGCGTACCTGTTATGCCAGTTGCTGGAAGGCTTCTGTGCTGGCTAGGGTTCGAGTCTCCTGGTGGGAAAGTGTTCTAAAGTTATATATATATATATATATATATATATATATATATATATATATATATATATATATATATATATATATATATATATATATATATATATAATATATATATATATATATATAATTTTTATGTGAAAAGGCCTGAATGGTCCCCAGGACAATATGCAACTGAAAACTCACACCCCAGAAGTGACTCGAACCCATACTCCCAGAAGCAATGCAACTGGTATGTACAAGACGCCTTAATCCACTTGATCATCACGACCGGTTGTACATACCAGTTGCGTTGCTTCTGGGAGTATGGGTTCGAGTCACTTCTGGGGTGTGAGTTTTCAGTTGCATATTGTCCTGGGGACCATTCAGGCTTGTTCGCATTTGTGTTCCTCACGTGTGCCCCAAAGAATGAGGTGATTTGGTAAAATGCTATGCCCAAGATTACTATCAGAGTGCCGGCGGTGGGGTGGTTCAAATAGCCTCGGCTATCACCTCATTATGTCCGGTCGTGATGGTCAAGTGGATTAAGGCGTCTTGTACATACCAGTTGCGTTGCTTCTGGGAGTATGGGTTCGAGTCACTTCTGGGGTGTGAGTTTTCAGTTGCATATTGTCCTGGGGACCATTCAGGCTTGTTCGCATTTGTGTTCCTCACGTGTGCCCCAAAGAATGAGGTGATTTGGTAAAATGCTATGCCCAAGATTACTATCAGAGTGCCGGCGGTGGGGTGGTTCAAATAGCCTCGGCTATCACCTCATTATGTCCGGTCGTGATGGTCAAGTGGATTAAGGCGTCTTGTACATACCAGTTGCGTTGCTTCTGGGAGTATGGGTTCGAGTCACTTCTGGGGTGTGAGTTTTCAGTTGCATATTGTCCTGGGGACCATTCAGGCTTGTTCGCATTTGTGTTCCTCACGTGTGCCCCAAAGAATGAGGTGATTTGGTAAAATGCTATGCCCAAGATTACTATCCGAGTGCCGGCGGTGGGGTGGTTCAAATAGCCTCGGCTATCACCTCATTATGTCCGGTCGTGATGGTCAAGTGGATTAAGGCGTCTTGTACATACCAGTTGCGTTGCTTCTGGGAGTATGGGTTCGAGTCACTTCTGGGGTGTGAGTTTTCAGTTTTATATATATATATATATATATATATATATATATATATATATATATATATATATATATATATATATATATATATATATATATATATAATATGAGATAGGGGGGGTGAATAATATATCAGAGTACGGATTAAATGCGTCTTCATAGCCTCTGAGGGGATCCTGAGGCCTGCTTGGCAGCCCTCCTCTCCACATCACCTTGTGAGTCAGTGTGTGTGTGTGTGTGTGTGTGTGTGTGTGTGTGTGTGTGTGGTGCTGCAGGTGCAGTTGTCTGGACATGTATTACGGCTGGTCGGGATATGTATCATGGCCTGTTTGGACATGTCTAGGGCGTCCCTCTGTCTTATGTTGTGTTTTTATGGGGGGTATATTGAGGTGTTTTTATGAGGTATATTGTGGTGTTTTTATGGGGGTATATTGAGGTGTTTTTATGGGGGGTATATTGAGGTGTTTTTATGGGGGGTATATTGAGGTGTTTTTATGAGGTATATTGTGGTGTTTTTATGGGGGGTATATTGAGGTGTTTTTATGGGGGTATATTGAGGTGTTTTTATGAGGTATATTGTGGTGTTTTTATGGGGGTATATTGAGGTGTTTTTATGGGGGTATATTGAGGTGTTTTTATGGGGGTATATTGAGGTGTTTTTATGAGGTATATTGAGGTGTTTTTATGGGGGTATATTGAGGTGTTTTTATGAGGTATATTGTGGTGTTTTTATGGGGGTATATTGAGGTGTTTTTATGGGGGTATATTGAGGTGTTTTTATGGGGGTATATTGTGGTGTTTTTATGGGGGTATATTGAGGTGTTTTTATGGGGGTATATTGAGGTGTTTTTATGGGGGTATATTGAGGTGTTTTTATGAGGTATATTGTGGTGTTTTATGGAGGGTATATTGAAGTGGTTTTGAACATCTATTCTCTTGCCATTGACTAGTGTCGTTGGGGGATGATAGGTTGTGGAAGTGCTTCCTGTCTTTCAACACTTGATGATCTGTCATGTTGTAGTGGTTAGTGTACCGGTTATGTCAGCCTGTGTGATGCATCTGGCTTTCTAAGGTTCGAATCCTTCACAGGAGAACAGTTCTTGGTGTTATATATATATATATAATAATAATAATATTATATAATATGTATACCCATCCTCCTGAGAGTACTAATAACTAATAAGGAGGATATGAAGAAGAAAAAACGCAAATTTATATATATTTTCAGTTGTTTTTCATAGTTGAGGATGGGATGGAGGAGTAGGTACAGGCGAGATGCTCCTTCAGTTGGGTGGCTCTGCTCATGGCAAGAGGAACACCTGCCTTCTTCACTACTGCGATTATCCCAGCTCCCAGCACACACACACGCAGCTCCCAGCACACACACGCAGCTCCCAGCGCACACACACGCAGCTCCCAGCGCGCACACACACGCAGCTCCCAGCGCACACACACGCAGCTCCCAGCGCACACACACAGGTCCCAGCACACAGAGCTCCCAGCACACAGAGCTCCCAGCACACAAGGCTATTTATACACTGTAACAATAATGCCTCCTTCAGTGTTCGTTGCTTTGAGGCGTTCGCTGGGCGGATTTTTTTTGTTATTAATTTTTGTGTTGGGTAGTGGTAATTGAGATGCGGTAGTGCTCAACCGCTTCCTTAACGAGGCCATATAATGACGACCCCGCGGGAGCCACCAGTCACCCGATATATGAACTGTTTTCGTCTGTAGCTAAGATACAAAAGTGTGTGTGTGTGTGTGTGTGTGTGTGTGTGTGCGCGCGCGGGCGCGATAACAACTAGCTAGGGACAGGAGCGGAAATGGCGACCCTGAGGGACTTTCCAAGCTAGTGACACACACACACACACACAGTATTGTGTGTGTGTGTGTGGAGGGGGGGGGGGAGTGTCAGTGTGTGTTTGGACTGGTGTGGCCTGGTACTGCGGGAACTACTTCGTGGTGCGCAGTGTTACGCCTGCTCGCGCCCGTTGCTCAGTTTACGCGGAGTGTTTGGTAATAATGTGTTTTGTTTACATTCTGGAGGTGCGATAAGCGGAGGGCGCCGTCCAAGCTTTAGTGCTGGCGCCAAAGGTCGAAGGCTGGTGCTACAGGTCGAGGGCTGGAAACACAGGTCGAATGCTGGCGCCAAATGTCGAATGCTGGCGCCAAATGTCGAATGCTGGCGCCAAATGTCGAATGTTGGCGCCAAATGTCGAATGTTGGCGCCAAATGTCGAATGTTGGCGCCAAATGTCGAATGTTGGCGCCAAATGTCGAATGCTGGCGCCAAATGTCGAATGCTGGCGCCAAATGTCGAATGTTGGCGCCAAATGTCGAATGTTGGCGCCAAATGTCGAATGTTGGCGCCAAATGTCCAACGCTGGCGCCAAGGGTCGAGTGATGGCTTCAAAAGTCGAGCATTGCTGCGAGTCCCTCTTTACCTGCTAATCACCTGTTGATGATTTAGAGAGTTTTTCTACTCCCAATAATTATAAATCTCTTTCATGAAGAGATTAGAAACCTTAATTGACATTCTCTAGCAAGGCGAAGAGTAAAGGTTAGACCTGACTGATGTATGCAAATGGTTGTAGGGACATAGCCAAAAAAAAAAAAACTATTAATAGAACACGAAATATTGGATCCATATTGGAGAAGTTGAGATTCAGAAAAGACCCCATTTAAAAATGGGTTTCGGAATAAGGGAGGGTGGGGGGGGGGAATGCGGAATAGCTATCTGTTGTGATTGAAAAGATAGCGTAATTTGAGGTAGCATCGGTGGATGGTTTCGAGTGAAGGTTGATGATACAGAGTTGATGTCGTAATAGTAGTAGGCATCCATCAGTCTCAGGAGACTATGTAGTTGCGCTCTGGTTGTCGGTCTGGAGTGGCCTCACCAGGGCGCAAAGCCAGGGTAGGTTGATTTGGGGGAGAAGCTGTTACCCAGTTAATAGTTCATTGCTAACTCACAGGCTTCCTGTGTTGACGCTAGTTAGCTCCGGGTCGTACTATCACGACTTCATTAGTGTCGTGAACGACTCTGCTGTTAAGCAGGGAACGACTCTTCTCTTGAACCGATTGTGCAGAGCGTCACCAGTTTACTTCGATAAGGTTTCGAAGTAGAAAACCTCAAGGTTCTTAAGACAACCTTAGGATCTCTGGACAAGGTTTTGAGAGGCGGGTTTTTTTTTAATATTTTCGTGTGTAGGCCTATACTGCATTTCGAGATATACTGGCTATTATAGACTCTGGGTGTTCACACACTTTCCATTTATTGATGACAAGTTATCTGGTGTCGCACCTGTATGGGGGGAGTCCAGTGACATACACGTTTAACATAACTCATTCCTCTTATTTTGTTATTTGTAATTGTTATTGTAATTATTTTTATATTGTAGTTATTTGTAATTTGTTATTGTTTTGTAGTTGATTTACATGGTTCGTCTGTCTGTAGAGATGTCTCAAGTCTCTCGGATTGCAGTCACTGTTCCTTCTGAGATGTCTCAAGGCTCTCGGATTGCAGTCACTGTTCCTTCTGGGCTTGTTTGAAAACATTGATTTGTCTATCAATTCGGTTTATATATTCTATCCTTGCTTTACTTCTCTCATTGCACCTTTGGTATACTAAATGTCATTCTACATTTGGTTTACTCCTGTCATTCCACAATGGTCAGTCTTCCCATCTGAGTGGAATAAGACATTCTCCAGCTGTGCTCGGCTACAGCCCTAAGTGAAGAAGTATAGACAAGCTGCCGGCTACTTGTCCTCGTCGAGGCCGACTTGAGAGGTGGTGACCTTCAGGTAACTTCAGGTAAATTTAGATGGAAATCCTCGCTATGCCCAGCACGTGGAAGTACGGGGCACAGAAGTGCTCTATTTTCGGCATAGCAGTGGATACCACAGAGCCGCTTTGAGGGGCAGCTCTGGTGCGGTAATTCCGCGTCCAGGCATCTTAATTGTGGCGAGTATTACATGTGCCCCCCTGAGCCCCCTGAGAGTGGGAACGACGGGGGTTGTGGAGAGAAGGGAGAGGGGGGAGAGAGGGGGGGAGGGAGAGAGGGAGGGAGCCATACAATGGCATCTTGGATAATTAAGGTCGGTGCTGCATCCCAGGAAATCTGTCATCTTGTGCTTTCTCAGAGTTGGGAGACAAGAAGCCCCTAAGGCCTATCAAGGTCTCCTAGGGGGTCAATTACTGATGACTTCAAGATGCGACCCCCCCCTCCCCCCCCACCCCCAGAAAGTGCGTATTTCCCAGGTACATAGAAGTACCCGTCTATCTAGACGCATATAGCGCAAGCCTCAGCTCTTGGGTCCCGCCATTCACGTTTCCTCGACACTCATAAATCCTCTCGAATAGCACATCGAAATTGTGACGTATAAATCTCCTCAAGGCCAAAAAATGGTGTATTAAGTCATAGCGGCTCGCAAAATTGACGTCGTCTCCCCCGTTTTCTATTCGCGGGTTCTCGCGGTTAGGTTAGGTTAGGTTCGGGCAATTTAGTACATCATTTTAGTGACGTTGTGAAGGGTGGAGAGGACGGGCGTGGAATATACCCCAATTATCAGCTACCAACCAAACAAAAATTCCTTTGTGGTAGTGAGATATGGGTGGAGGGGGGTGTATGGAGGGAGAGGGGGTGTATGGAGGGAGAGGGGGTGTATGGGGGGAGAGGGGGTGTATGGGGGGAGAGGGGGGAGGGGGTATGGTTGAGTCTGGGGGGGTTCCACGAGGCGTGATCTCCCTCCCTCCCTGACAGGCATATTTTAGGTGTGCTCCCCCTGGCTTTCCCCCCCCCCCTCCCCCCGTCACCCCCTTCCCCCCTTTAACCCCCCCCCTTATTCCCCCTCCCTCATACCTCATGAACACTCACAAGTTCTCATTCTCGCTGGACTGCTACATTTATTACTGGATATTGTTAGGCTTGTGGGCGTGGTGTGTGTGTGTGTGTGTGTGTGTGTGTGTGAGGGCGGTGTGTTGCCACCTGGCGCCCTTACCTCACTGCCAGCTGTGTACCGGCCCTGTGGCCCCGCCTGCCATCCTCTGGCTGCCCTCCGCTAGCTGCCCTCTTCTGCCTTCTTTAACGACAGGGTTGACGCAAGGTGGAGGGCGGGGGACGGCGGGGTATATCGTTCACGTGTTTGCGTGTACAGGCGAGGGCGGGAAGGGGTGGTGGTGGTGGTGTAGTGTGTGGGTGGTGGCGGGCGTGGTGGTGGTGTTGGAGCCGTGGTGGTGGTGTTGGCCTGGCATCTGGCGCCAGGAGTGGGCAGGCCGGGCCAGTCGCCAACCACTGGGCGGGACCGGTGCTGCGCCGCCCCTAACTCCTGCTGCCGTAGCAGGCAAGGTGAGGCAGTGACATGCCGTGTCATGCCCTGGCACTGTGACTAGAGGGTCATGGTGCAGTGCAGTGTGCGTCGACAGTGATCAGTGCAGTGATGGCCCCCAGGGCTCGGCGGAGAGGGGCACTGCTCCCTTGCGTGTGCCAACGGCAGCCTCACAATCGCCAAAGTGACATGAGGCAGGTGGCCTGCTCGCCCACGCCTCCTGCAGCGTGACGTCCGCTGACGACAGGATACCATGGAGGGCAGGAGACGACAGGAGAGACGGGAGGGGAAGGACAGGAAGGATGCAAAGGACGGGAAAACGGGTCAGGCGGCCAAGACGACAACGGCCAAACTGAAGGAGCGATGGCTGCTCACCAGGAAGACTTGGCGCTACATGAGCGATGCCGGCAAGAAACTTTTTCCCGACGGCGTCAACCCACAGAGGACGGAAGACATTCCTCAGGTAGAAGAACACTTCCAAAAAATCAACAATCGCAGCCGCGAATTTATTCTGTGGCCTCATGCGCAGCCGTCCCCGCGCGCCGCGACGCGCAGACGCAAGCGGCTGACGAGCGTCACCTCTGACACCACAGACACCGGCGAAGACTATGAGGACACGGACGACGACATCCTCGATGGCGTCGGAGAGGCCGATCATGGCGTCCACGACGTGCTGGGCATGTCCGCTGGCGAGGGCATGGTCCCTCTCATGGGTATGGGTATGGCCTCGAGAGTGGGCATGGGGTCTGGAATGGCTTCGGGAGTGGGCATGGGGGCTGGAATGGCCTCGGGAATGGGCATGGGGGCTGGAATGGCCTCAGGAGTGGGCATGGGGGCTGGAATGGCCTCAGGAGTGGGCATGGGGCCTGGATTGGCCTCTGGCGTGGGCATGGGGGCTGGAATGGCCTCGGGAGTGGGCATGGGGGCTGGAATGGCCGCGAGTTCGAGTGTAGGAGCTGCTAGTTCGATTCCAGGAGTAGCTGGATGTCCAGGCACGAGCTCTGGTATGTACATGGGCGCTAGTAACTACGGTCCAGCATTCCAGTTGCCCCACGCTGGAAATCTGCCCCCTGGGGTCTACCCTAGCCTTCCCGTCGTCGCGGGCCAGACGCGAGAACGACTACTATCCGTCGGAGAGCTCAGGTACGACTTGCCTCCTGAGGTGTACCAGCAGTTGCTGCGCAGTTTCGGTTCCTGCAACTTGCAACACGTCGCCTCTCGTCTTCTGGAAGAGCAATTGACTGAAGAAGACGAGGACGATGAAGACCTTCTCGAGATGTATATCCCTGGCACTCGTAGTGTCGGGTGTCAGACCGACCCGCACCTCGACATGTGTGTGCAGACTGACGACGACGCCACGGCCGAAGACATGGTTAAGGTCGGAGCAGAGTCGCGCAGCGTCACGGAGGCTGCCGCAGCAGAAGCCCAGGCTCAGGCTCGGGCTCAAGCGCTAGCTCTCCAGCAGGCGCAGGAAGCAGCAGCAACACCAGCTACTCCAGAGGCAGGTACTAGCAACACCTCCATGCTCAAGAAGCTGTGGCAGAGACGGGAAAGTGCGGCCAGTGCTCATATTAAACCGGAGGACCACCTGCAGCAGACGGCGAAGGATGCGGCAGCAGCCAAAAAGTTGGCCTCGGACAAGGATCGCGAAGCACAGCCTCGGAAGGGCGTGGTGGCCGCCAAACTTGCCTGGGCAGAGAAGACGGCAGCCGCTGGAGGAGCGCCCTTAGGGCCTCCGGGACAGAAAACAAAGCAGGAAAAAACACCAGAAAAGAGCAAACTAAAAAATGTATTTAAATTAGGTTTAAAATGTGATATTGAACAGGGTGGCGGGTCCCTCAAAAAGACAGTCGACAAAACAAAAATCGATAAGTTTAAAACGGTAAATTACGACAAAACTCTGCGTAATATAAAGTCCAAATGGGTTCCAAGCTCGGAACACGAAGACTTCTTGAAACAATTCCAAGTCAAGGAGGAAAAGAAGGTCAAGAAGAAGGCAAAGGGTATCCAGGTTGGTGACCCTTTGCCGCATTTCATCCTCGCTGGATTCCGTATCAACGTCCCAGTCGAGATCATTCGCCAACGTCGGAAGTCGCGCAGAAAGCTCTCGAAGGCCGACTCCAGCGACTTTTCGAGCAGCGAGTGTTCGATGAGCATCCCGTCGTCGCTGCCCACGTCACCGCGGTACTCCATCACCGTCACCGACGACATGGGCACGCGGGATATGCTCGTCTCTGAGGCCGAGGCCTTCCGGATTAGCCAGATGGGCGCCCACATTGTATACAAACGCTCCAGTATAGACGCATCAGTCGACACCAGTGAATTTGAGGTGGAAGGCATCGCTGGGGGCCTGCCGCAGTTCCAGCGGTCCATTTCGGCCCTCCAGGCATCCGGCCACCTGGCCCAGATGCTCTATCATCTGAGGAGCCGGTCATCACATCCACAGGTCAACCCAGGTCAGGGCGGTCATCGAGGTAGTCAGGGGCTCCTACAGTCTCTTCTTCCTGCAGTGATGCAGAGGACGCGGTCCGGGGGCAGTGGCCACGCGTCCAGACTGGTGGCCAAGAAGATCTGGCGGGCCAGGTCCAAGAGCCAGTCCAGAGCCTCGGCCGGGACCACGTCCATCTGGACCCCCATGGTGAGTACAGATCCCTTGCTTTGTCACCAGTTGTCGCCTGTCACCAGTTCTTGGCCACCTGTAACTGGTGACAGGTGGCCAGCCAGCTCATCCTTATAAGGGCTTTTTCTAATTAATTTAATGAATGTTACATTTACTTAACTCCAGTATTATGGGTAAGTAGCGTACTCAACACCAGGTGCCGTCCTCACTAGGTAGCTCTCCATCCACTAGGGGGGGATACATCCACTAGGGGGGGATACATCCACTAGGGGGGAGGATACATCCACTAGGGTGGGATACATCCACTAGGGGGGATAATACATCCACTAGGGGGGAGGATACATCCACTAGGGGGGATACATCTTCTAGGGAGCGAGGATACATCCACTAGGGGGGATACATCTACTAGGGGCGAGGATCCCTTCACTAGGGGGGGGATACATCTACTAGGGGCGAGGATACATCCACTAGGGGGGATACATCCACTAGGGGCGAGGATACATCCACTAGGGGCGAGGATACATCCACTAGGGGCGAGGATACATCCACTAGGGGCGAGGATACATCCACTAGGGGCGAGGATACATCCACTAGGGGCGAGGATACATTCACTAGGGGCGAGGATACATCCACTAGGGGCGAGGATACATCCACTAGGGGCGAGGATACATCCACTAGGGGCGAGGATACATCCACTAGGGGCGAGGATACATCCACTAGGGGCGAGGATACATCCACTTGGGGGGGGATACATCCACTAGGGGGGATACATCCACTAGGGGGGGATACTGTGAGGAATTGATCTGTGAGATTTATATTTATTTAATTTATATTAATGTATAGTAATTTATATTTTGATAACAAATTCTATGATGGTTTAAAGTGGACTGTATTTCTTAAAATTCTCACAAATCGCTAACCTTACACATTATGGGGGGTATATGGTTGATATGTAGTTAATCAAAATGATTGATTACCAGATATTCACTCCAGTACAAGACTACACATATTAACTAAAATTAGGAGACCTTGTTGTAATATCCTATACAACCAGTATGAACACTGATGAATAAGCCAGACGATCCACCGTGTGGGTGAGGCTGGCCTCCAACTCATCTACTGGAGTACAAAGTTACTTGTGTTAATTCTACTTCCTCTTCTGTTCCTGTCAAAGAGCACTTACAAATAATAGCTGTAATCCTAATATATATATGACAGCTATATCAGAGGAAATATTTGGTAGTTTAAATAAAGAGACGAGTATTGCTCACTATGGGGTTGGTCACTGCCTCGTGTGCTAACCGGTTCGCCCAATATATACCTTAACATAATTGGCCAGGAATGTATAGATAATGAACGGGTTTCGGTAATACACTTCCCTGATAGTAGACGTAGCTGCGTGTCGATAACAGAAGCACTTCTATAACACAGCTGTCCAAGGGGGAATTCTAGGAGCTAAATTTGCTCCAGCGACCTGTTAAATTAACAATGGCTGACTCCTGGCCCTCCTCAACTGACGCCCTGGGGGCCAGATTCACGACGCAGTTATGCAAGCACTTACGAACCTGTACATCTTTTTTCAATTTTTGGCGGCTTTGTTTACATTTATTAAACAGTTAATGAGCTCCGAAACACCAGGAGGCTGTTTATAACAATAGCAACAGTTGATTGGGAAGTTTTCATGCTGTTAAACTGTTTAATAAATGTAAACAAAGCCATCAAAGATTAGGGAAAGATGTACACGATCATAAGTACTTGTGTAACTGGTTCGTGAATCTGGCTTCTGGCTCTCTTGTCCAGATGTCAAGAAGTGGTAGAAAGGTCACGTTTACTCTTGGTACTAATAATTACGTTAATTCAAGTGAGATGTTTTTATGATAAGTCCAAAAACTGCTGTATTAAGTTTAATTCCCAACAGAATTAGCTGGTGAAATTAATGGCAACATGGCATTGATATCTCGTTTTCCAACGGGTGGAAATCTCGTTTTCTATGAGTCCATTTATTTATACAACCAAGCAGCATTATTATCTGCCTATTGTATTATATTTTAGTAAATGGTGGCGGGTTTTCCGACAGATACAGACGTGTCTGGCAGCTGTCTCAAAACTCCAGTGTCGGATACATCATGTGTGTCACCTTTGTGAAAGAGATACATTTCTTGGGTTATATTGTATCATGTCTTAAACTGACCGACTTACGACCTCCTGGGTTAAGATATTATCTGAACAGTGGATCACTTGATGTACCTGAACACTTGATGATATACCGGATATGTTAAGGCCAGGATTGACTTCGTAATTATAATCTGAGAGTGTAAAAAGCTCCTAAAATCACCAACTGTGGTGGACAGCTCAATAACTCTCTACATAGGCTTAGAAAGCTTCAATATTAACACCCATGTAGGTCAGAGGGGAAACTTACACATTCTGGTAAGCACTGTTTGAACTATGACCACGAATGTGGTAGAAAAAACAAACCAGGATTTGTTTTTTTCCCCTCTCCACTAGATGGCGTTTGCATCTCGAAAGTTGCGTTCCAAACAAAGGTATAGATTTGCCTCTCGGGGTAAATATTAGGGTCTCGTGACAGCCTAGAGTCAGGTGGAAGAGTTGTCGCTGTATTGTAGGTTAAACACCTGGGTGGATCTCTCTCTGGACCAGCCCTCCATGTGGACGACTAATGTTGTTATAGATTCAGCTACTCGGAACAAGTTCCAAGTAGCACGGGCTATGGTGAGCCCGTAGTGGACTTACCTGGCACAGGAGCGGTGCTGAATGAGTCCCGACGACTAATGTGTGGTCGTCACCATCATATAGTCTCCACCTCACTATATTTCTCCCATTCTTGACCATTCACTTGCGCCCTGTACCACTGCCCAGACACCTGTCATCATAACGTGTGTGTGTGTGTGTTATCTTCACCTCATTGTCTGATATCTTGCCTTGTTCTCGCGGCGGGAGAGCAAGGAACTTTGTGTCTCCAACTTTTCTTTAAAGTCACTGAGTTAAGTATTCACGCCCCCTATACTAGGTCCCCCACGCCACTATATACGTGTAGCATATTGTCTTCATTATATATACAGAAAAACCTTAATAGACCACACACACCTAAAAAATGATATTTACAAACCGTACGGGACTACGCTCAGCTTCCACTACACCACCAGGCAAATTTTCAAGCCTCCCGTTCATCTCCCACATGAGCTTGAGCCTCTCAAGTGGCGGTGTTTGTGTACAGGAGCACCCAGCCACTTGGTGCGGTCACTTCTCAAGTGCTCCACGAGAGGACAAGACGCCCATTATGCACCTCTTGGGTTCAGATGTATCATTACCCTTCGCCTCGTTTCCGGCCACACACGCACACGCGCGCGGGAATTGGTCCTTAACGTGTGCGAACGAGGTTCCCACAGTGGTCGTTGGCCATTCACAGTGCAGGAAACGAAGAAGTTCATCAGGCAGTTTATTACATCTTTAAGACGCTTGTCAAATATAATATACACACAGTCTCTCTGATGTGTTAAATATCTGGTGATCATTAATATATATTAAATTAGTTGGTTTCTATGGGTATTTTTCACTTTTACTTAAGTCTATTAAGTAACACTTCAAGTACTCTATGTAAGCACTAGTTTATGTACAATATTCCAGGATATGACATAAAGTGAGCTATACAGCTTTATTAGAGAATAGTTATGTCATGGTAACTACAACCTCCCCCCCCCCCTCCCCACACTACCCGCTTCCCACCACCACAACACTGGTGGGACGCGAACAAGGGGACACAGGTGGAGACCGAGTACCCAAATGAGCCACAGGGACGTTAGAAAGAACTTTTTCAGTGTCAGAATAATTAACAGATAGAATCCATTCAGTAGTGATGTGGTGGAGGCTGACTCCATACACAGCTTCACATGTAGATATGATAGAGCTGATTAGGGTAATAGGCTCAGAAACAAGTACACTTGTACGTGGGCTAGGGACTAGAGCCGAGTGTATACTAGTCTAGCATAGTATATACAAGGAACACTCTTCAAGTCCCTAGCAGACCTCTGCTCTCACTGGGAGCCCAGTCCTCATCATAAAGGGCCAAATGCATATTAAGCTACACCAAGACACCAGCTGTTTGTGAATGGAATACGTTTGACATTTGTACTGTGAACGTTCAAACATTTAGACGTTCTTAAAGAGGCATTCATCAGTGTTTTCGCTGTGTTTACAATCGGTACTCTCGTATTACATTATTTTGGTCTGCAATTGTATGAATTGTAAAATGGTTTTGATTCATAAACGGGGGGGGGGGGGGTGTTGTCGGTTGCATGGAATGAACGTTTGACCGTTGTTGATGAGGGCGGTCTGCTGTGTTGATGAGGACGGGCCGCTGTGTTGATGAGGACGGGCCGCTGTGTTGATGAGGACGGGCCGCTGTGTTGATGAGGACGGGCCGCTGTGTTGATGAGGACGGGCCGCTGTGTTGATGAGGACGGGCCGCTGTGTTGATGAGGGCGGGCCGCTGTGTTGATGAGGGCGGGCCGCTGTGTTGATGAGGGCGGGCCGCTGTGTTGATGAGGACGGGCCGCTGTGTTGATGAGGACGGGCCGCTGTGTTGATGAGGACGGGCCGCTGTGTTGATGAGGACGGGCCGCTGTGTTGATGAGGGCGGGCCGCTGTGTTGATGAGGGCGGGCCGCTGTGTTGATGAGGGCGGGCCGCTGTGTTGATGAGGGCGGGCCGCACGACTCACAACTATTGTCATTCACCACCAGCACACAACAATAACCAACCTTAATAATCATAGCCGTTAATACTAGACAACTGCCTGAGGAGTCGTGTTTCCAGGATTTAGTTCCGTGTGTCCGCGTCACAGTCAAAAGCACATGGTGGGGGCAGACCTGCCCACGGATACCCCTGGTGGAGGCAGACCTGCCCACGGATACCCCTGGTGGAGGCAGACCTGCCCACGGATACCCCTGGTGGAGGCAGACCTGCCCACGGATACCCCTGGTGGAGGCAGACCTGCCCACGGATACCCCTGGTGGAGGCAGACCTGCCCACGGATACCCCTGGTGGCGCAGACCTGCCCACGGATACCCCTGGTGGCGCTGGGCATAATGTTGTGGTGGTGAGGGCACGTATTAATGTGGGGTGTCCGTGGCTGGGTGTCGACACGGGGTAAGAGGAATGGTGTGGGGGGAGTTTACCCTCCGGTCAAACATTTCCCGCGGTGGTGGCGGGCTGTGAGCCTCGCCTTGTCATACTGTTTATGCTTCAGTTGGCGCTCGCTGGTCATAGAGAGAAGTTCACAGGGTTGACGCACATGTACGTACCGAGTTGTACTTGCCTAGTTGTGCTTGCGGGGGTTGAGCTCTGGCTCTTTGGTCCCGCCTCTCAACTGTCAATCGACTAATGTTACAGGTTCCTGAACCTACTGGGCTCGTATCTACACTTGAAGCTGTGTATGGAGTCAGCCTTCACCACATCACTTCCTAATGCATTATATTTGTCTACTACTGACATTGAAATAAAATCATTCTAATGTCTCTGGCTCATTTGGGCACTCAGTTTCCACCTGTGTCCCCTAGTGCGTGTGCCCCCTTGTGTTAGTCTGTCTTTATCTACCCTATCAAATCTTCTGAGAATCTTGTATGTGGTGATCATGTCCTCTCTAACTCTTGTCACCCAGTGACGTGAGGTTTAATTCGCGCGTAGTCTTTCATACATGTCCTATTAAACCATGGATTCTTCTTTTGCTTCTCGTTTTTTTTCCTCTGGAGCCGGGATAAACCTGTTTACCTCCTCCTGACACTTTTGGGTGACAGTCCATGTCTTGTACGGACTTAGTTCTGAGTTCTGTGTTCCATGGTATATCCCTTAGGAATTTTCTCATCTTCTCATAATTTCCCTTTCGGTACGCCAGCACTTTGTTTCCCAATTCTTTTTGGGGGGAGATAAATCCTAGCTCTACCAAGTACTCAAAGATCAATACACTATGATCACTCATTCCCAAGGGTGCTTCCAACTTATCTTCCCTCATATCCGACTCATTTAGGGTAAATATTAAATCAAGCAAAGCTGGCTCATCCTCTCCACTCATTCTTGTCGGTCCCTTGATGTGTTGGCTTAGAAGGTTTCTTGTTGCCACGTCCAGCAGCTTAGCTCTCCATGTGTCCGGTCCTCCATGTGGGTCTCTGTTCCCCCAATCTATCTTCCCGTGGTTGAAGTCTCCCATGATTAGTAGTCCAGATCCATTGCTGCTAGCAACAGAAGCTGCTCTCTAATATATTGATGGTGTCCATGTTGTTTCGATCATATTCCTGTCTGGGTCTTCTGTCGTTTGGTGGGGGGGGGGGTTATATATATATATATATATATGACTACGACTATAATTTTTTTGTCCTGTTGGGGGGGGGGGGGGTCTGGGACGCACATGTGGGAATTCAAACTGTTCCAAGCAAAAACCTTTTAAATCACATCATCAGCAGCAGTCAAGCCTGGCCCCCAAGCCTGGGGCCAGATTCACGAAAGCACTTACGCAAACACTTACGAACCTGTACATCTTTTGTCAATCTTTGGCGGCTTTGTTTTCAATTATTAAACAGTTAATGAGCTCCGAAGCACCAGGAGGCTGTTTATAACAATAACAACAGTTGATTGGCAAGTTTTCATGCTTGTAAACTGTTTAATAAATGTAACCAAAGCCGTCGAAGATTGAGGAAAGATGTACACGTTCGTAAGTGCTTGCGTAAGTGCTTTCGTGAATCTGGCCCCTGGCCCGAAGCCTGGCCCCAAGCCTGGCCCCCCCAAGCCCTGGCCCCCAAACCTGGGATTGGGTAATATAACAACTCTCGAAACGTGCTCCAGGTATATCCCAGGTGTACCATTCCAGTTATGATCGAGCACGTCTCTGATTGTCCTTACCTCGTACTGTGATTGGTCGTCCTCGTTGCTGTAGTTCTTGGACCAATTAGCTTCCAACTCTCGACAATGGTTGGAGTGTTTTGTGAACCAATCGGCATCCAGCGTCTCGTATGATCTCGGGCGCTGATTGGTCGCCATGTTCCTCATTCCATTGAACTTAATGAGGCTCTTCCCTGCGTCAGTAAATAGTGATTTGTTCTGTGCATTGTCAGTTATAACTCCTACAACCCCTACCGTAACCCCCTCCCACCACATCCCCCACTCCCCCCATACCCCCCCCACCACCCCCCACCACCCCCAATTCCCCCCCCCCTCACAACACAACCCCCCCTCCATATAGCATCATAGGTCCCCCTTGGTATTAATATAGTCTTAGGCACATATATATATACCTTCCATTTATTAATGGCTTCTGAGGGCCACGAAGATCAGTAACGCGGCCCACAGAACAAGGCCAACTTTGTTGTGATTGGCTGGAGGAAAGAAACACGGGTGACGTCACCTTCAGATGAACCAATGGGCGACTGCCTTCTCATGTGTGTACTGAAGCCTCGACGTTGATTGGTCTTGAGTAATGATATGGGTGTTCAGGGAGGGATTTTGGTACCACAAAGTGTGTGTCTGGTTGGTGGGTGGTCTTGCTGGTAGCGGGTGGGTGGTGGGATTGTGGTAGTAGGTATAGTGATAAGATTGAAGGGCCTATTAGCACATGATTGGCAGCTAAGAGTTATATCCACTCAAACGCATTAATACGTATGTCTAACCTACGCTTGAAACAGTCCAGCTATCCCCCACGCTTATCATTTGTTACCATGAATCATCAACTGTTTCCAAACCGGTATTTACCCAGGTCTTTTCCGAATCAAAATTTATTCAATTTATATCCAGTATTTCACGTTTTTATATTTTATATATATAAATATATACATATAAACATAGCATTGCTTGCATATTGATATGCTTTTATATATTTAAATTATTCGAAATAATATTTGTTTATTTTAGCAATCTTTGTACTGTTGTAGTCTAACAATCATATTAAGTTCATACTATAATTATCCCTCTTTATCCACGCACAATAAAATCCCATTAATGTGCTATATATACGATCAAATCCAGCGAGCAGGATAGGGATATGACCCAGCGTTCAGGGTGTGGCCAGACACGCGCGTCTTGACCCGTATGGACCAAGATATGGCCAGACACGCGCGTCTTGACCCGTATGGACCAAGATATGGCCAGACACGCGCGTCTTGACCCGTATGGACCAAGATATGGCCAGACACGCGCGTCTTGACCCGTATGGACCAAGATATGGCCAAGGTTAGACACCCGCCTCTTATTTCCCGACAGTCACTGTTAATGTGACCAGTTATACAACTGTATGGCAGAGTACTGGATTAGATCTACAGTGGGTATAGTGGGAGAGAGAGAGAGAGAGAGAGAGAGAGAGAGAGAGAGAGAGAGAGAGAGAGAGAGAGAGTGTCATGGGTCAGAATCATGGGTCATATGCAGCGTCTTATTACTAAGACCCTGTCATTGTAATAAGAAAAAAAGTCAATTTTTTTCTCCTCTTATCGAGAGTCAGTTTAAGAGTCATGGCAGCGACCTTCTCGTTACTGTAGGTTGGGTTCACACTCATCCTGATGAGGTGTGTGTGTGGGGGGGAGGGGGAGGGGGAGCTCTTGACTGATCCTTGGCTTGTGGTGCTATGTTATTCTGGCTCGGGGGCTCGAACCACTGTCCCACAATTTCTGTAGACTCGTTTTTTAATTTTTTTTTAATGTACAGTGTGGTTCTTCTTCTGTTTTATTTCTCTTCCGTGCATTGTTGCTCCTCCTCCTTCCTCTTCCTTCCTCCTCTTTCTCCTCCTTCTCCTCCTTGCTTCATGACATCTTCCTGTTGTGTGATGTTCTACCGTCCAGCCCAACCACTTGGGCTGGACGGTAGAGCGACGGTCTCGCGTCATGCAGGTCGGCGTTCAATCCCCGACCATCTAAGTTGTTGGGCACTATTCCTTTCCCCCGTTCCGTTCCAAATCCTTATCCTGACCCCTTCCAAGTGCTATATAGTCGTAGTGGCTTGGCGCTTTCCCCTTGATACTTCCCTTCTAAGATGCTCTAATGTGTTTTCTTACCTCTGTGGTGGTGTGAATCTTGTTTCACCACTTTTATCGTGTCTTAGAGTCGACTGGCCTCGAAATCCTTTTCGCACGCAGTTCTCTGTAGTAATTAAATACATTTATATAAATTAGATAACTTAAAAATCAGGAAAGCCCTGGGTAAATACTGTTTTTTTGAAATAGCGCAACAAATTACCAAATTACATGTCAGAGAAGATGTGGGAACTGTGGAGTGTTTCAAGCGCAGGTTAGACACATGAATGAGTTTAAATGGATGTAAATACGAGCGATTGCTCACCCCACCCCCCTCTTCCCTCTCCCCCCCATGCCCCCCTCCCCAATCTGCTTTAAGCATCACACCTTCCCCTCCCCCCCCTACCCTCTCTCTACCCCTCCTCCCCCTCTTTACCGCTCCTCCACCTCTTTACCCCTCCACCCCCTCTTTACCCCTCCTCCCCCTCTCTACCCCTACCCTCCCTCCCTCCCACAGACAGGTAATCATGACCTCCAACACAAACATCAACACCAGACGACAAGACTCTTGGATCTGAGAGCGGGAAATGTTTACACCTCGTAGTGATCGGTCATCACACCACACATCTTAAACATTGGTCTCAGCGTCCTGGTGGCTACGGAATCTGCCCGCACTTGGAGGCGAGGGAGATAGAACGGTATCAGAGGGATGCTAAATATGCCACACATACCAACAGCCTCGCTGCCACGCTTGCGCAGACGAGGCGAAGTACGCTTGCGCAGACGAGGCGAAGGATACGAATAATAGCCTAAGCTACTCTATCCTTTTGAGAGGCGTTTTAAGGTCTCCATAAACGTACCTGAAGTGACTTGAAGCCAAACAGGAGAGGATCATCTTCGCTGTGCTCTGATGAACGACTAGGCCGTATTTTCTCAATGTGTCACTCCGTTAAAAAGGCGACTGTTTAGCCGACCGAGGGTCGTACGCACTCCACCTAACAGCCGGGAACGAGGCCTAGCTGACGGCCATTATTTACGTAATACGTCATATTTTTTAACGGTTTGCTTCATTTGTAGGAAATGTGATTGAAGCTAAATGTGTGCTGTCCCCTACCCACCAGAGGGTAGGGGAAGGGGGGAGAGAGTACCTGAGGGTAGGGGGGGGGAGAGAGTACCTGAGGGTAGGGGGGGGGGAGAGAGTACCTGAGGGTAGGGGGGAGAGAGTACCTGAGGGTAGGGGGGAGAGAGTACCTGAGGGTATGGGGGGAGAGAGTACCTGAGAGCATGTAGTAGTGCCAAGTCTACCAGAGCCTGAACACTGGCACTCTGGATATCTACTCCTCTACACGCAAGGATCCATCCCCCCCCCCCCCCTTTTCCGTTCCCCGTTATCATACTATACAGGATAACGTCATACGTACGTATGTGTGTTTCAATACAGCCATTCAACCCACACCTACCCCCACACTCTCGGCTACATACGCGCACTCACCCACCCACACCCACCAGATCAATGGTCACACATCATCCACTATATGGTCTCTGCAAAATTCATTAAATCATCAATTTCCTTTCCACGGCAGAAATTCAAAATGTTGAATCTTCATCTGTCTCATTCAAAGATCCCGGGCCTCTAAACCAGCATCCTCCCTAGCACGCTCTGAGCATCCTCCCTAGCACGCTCTGAGCATCCTCCCTAGCACGCTCTGAGCATCCTCCCTAGCACGCTCTGAGCATCCTCCCTAGCACGCTCTGAGCTGGTAGACCAAAGTGAGCTCAGGGGACCAATTGATTATCGTAGAATATTGTCGTCAAAGTTAGGATCATAAATGTCAACTTTTTCCGCATTAACGGTGCGTGCGTGCGTGGGGGGAGGGGGCCTTGAAGGTTTGCCGAGGCCAATTTTATTAATTAAAAATCGTCTTTTAAGAGAAGATGAAGCCAAATTTCCTTGCCCACAGAAATATGGCTCTGGCAGCCCCTACCGAGAGGCTGATGAAGCCAAAGCATCTTCAACTAGTAGATTGGATTCCATTTACCAACTAATTCATGTTATAACTGTTCTGCTCTTCCCTCTGCCGCAAGCCAGTGCGAATTCAATGATAAACAACACTAAGGTTAGTATAAAAATTTACACTTCAGGTCTATTCACGAACTGGACCAAGATTCACAAAGCAATTTCGCGTCCGACTTGCGAAACCTGTGCATCTTTCCTCGATTGTGGCAGCTTAGTCTGTATTTATTAAACAGGTTATGCGCTCTTAAACTTCCCAGATCAAGATTATTATTGTTTATACGACAACCTCGAGGCGCTTCGCAGCTTGTAAACTGTTAAATAAATGAAGACTAAGCAAACTTGAGAAAAGATGCATAGGTTTCGTAAGTGGTTATTTAAATGCTGGGTGACCTGACCCATCACGCTGCGAGACTATGGATTAATATTATATGCAGCATTAATAACAGTATTGTGTGTTGAAATAATTTGCACAATCGATAAATCTTCAGTTGCCATCAGTAAACACTCAATTGTCATCAATAAGCTCTGTTGTCATCAGTAAATATCAGTAAACGCCTGTTGCTATCGATAAACATCTGTTGATATTAATAAACAGTTGTCACTATGTTTCCGGGCGACCAGAAGCTTCGCACCTCGGTGTGATAGGGTGAGGAACGTGTCATAATTACATAATTAAGTGCTCAGCTACAGAAAGTGAAAACAGCTGTGTATAAGAAGCCCCGAGAGACAGATGTTAAAGCTAATAGAAATATATTAGAAAGCTAATAGAAAGCTATTAGAAAGCTAATAGAAAGCTATTGGAAAACTAATAAAAAACTATTAGAAAGTTCTTATTTGGTCTTGTACTCCACACAAGCACCAAATTTCGCCCTTTCCTGAGGGCAAAATTTGGGTAGTTGTAGTTTAGGGTCTTGATACGGCTATGATGGAACTACATCCATCAGCGCTAAATATTTTAAATCCGTTTAAAATCAACCTAAACTTTCGGTGGATTTAAGTAATTTAAGTCCAGTGAGAATCTCCTTCAGATCAGTGATTATCTCCCTCAGATTAGGGGAATCTCGTCCATCTATTCTATCAAGATGTTGTCTTTTGTCGCGTCTTTGTTCAAAGAAAATACTAATAAACTGCATTTCGCATATGCTATTTTTTACGTTCAAATTGTTTTCTCTTCGATTTAGAAAGTATCTATTCTTTTCATTAGAAGATTTAGAAAAAAACAATTGATTTTTTTTCATAACTGATATCGTTGTATATTCGACAGAATATTGAAAATTTTTAAAATCTTGAAAATTCCTGAGCATTTTCTTGAATGGTTGAATTCTTCTCAGTTCACGCGTTGATGTCCCCAAAAGATATTTAATATATTTGGCTTCCTGCTGTATGGATATTTGAGTTAATATTATCCAGCTTCAATATAATTATCCCTAGATTAACCCTAAATTCGTTATTTTGTTGTTGTTGCTAAATTCCAACACTGTCGGTAAAATAAATAAATAAATATATATATATATATATATATATATATATATATATATATATATATATATATATATATATATATATATATATATATTTTTTTTTTTTTTTTTTTAATACCTAGAAGGGGTACCACCTCTTTGCAAGTGTAGGGACCCATAGCCTCGGAGAAGAAAATAAAGAGTACTCAGAGAAGACCTTGTGGATCCTCACTGAACACTTTGATATTTTCTTCTCCTACCACCCCTATTCTTTTGGTATGTGTGTATATTTATCTAATTATATAATATATATATATATATATATATATATATATATATATATATATATATATATATATATATATATATGCGAACAAGCCTGAATGGTCCCCAGGACTATATGCGACTGAAAACTCACACCCCAGAAGTGACTCGAACCCATACTCCCAGGAGCAACGCAACTGGTAACTACACGGCGCCTTAACCCGCTTGACCATCACGGCCGGACAAAAGGAAGTGATAGCCGAAGCTATTTGAACCACTTCCCCGCCGGCACGGATGGCTATCACTTCCTTTTGTCCGGCCGTGATGGTCAAGCGGATTAAGGCGCCCTGTAGTTACCAGTTGCGTTGCTCCTGGGAGTATGGGTTCGAGTCACTTCTGGGGTGTGAGTTTTCAGTCACATATATATATATAGATATATATATATATATATAGATATATATATATATAGATATATATATATATATAGATATACCATTCGTACTTTCTAATGAGGTGATATAGTGTATCAGAACACATGTTCAGATTGATTGATGAAGATTAAGCCACCCAAGATGTGGCACGGGCATGAATAGCCCGTAAACATGTTCACAGCGTAGTGTCAAATATATTGGAAGTGTAATTCTGAATCACCGCACATGTTGGGGCCACGTGAAACACGCCTCGCAAAATTGATCCCCGGGCGTCAGACCAAAAGTATGAAAATGAACTTTGGAGAGTTAATTTTTCAACTTCTCTCGACAGTGAAGATAAACATAAGAAATATTGAGAATATATCATGCTAGAATCATTAATCTTACCCTTTCGGTCACATTCAACAACATCTGTTTACAGAAAGACTGCTCCCAAAATGTGTGTGTGTATAATTATATAATATATATATATATATATATATATATATATATATATATTATATTATATATGTGATGATGCACTCTACCTCATCACCAGATGTCTGTCCCTCCCCAGGTTAACCTACTTTCTGAGGTGTTCACCATCTTACAGTAGCCAAAAACTGAGTATGACCAGTTACTGAAATCAATGCTAGAAAAAGCCCTTAACCTCTCTTGATGACTTATAGTGGAAACAAGCCTCTCTTCCCGTAAGACTTGGGGGCCTCGGAGTTCGAACAGCAACGCAAATCGCTGTTCCAGCCTTCCTGTCCTCCTTATCAGCATCCGACGACCTTGTGAAGGAAATTCTACCTGCCCACTTACATCAGCTGGCAGGTGTACATGATCCCAATTTTACACGCTGTGCCACAGAGTGGGCCTCTCGTGCAGGCCAATCACCTCAACCACCATCCCCAAAAGCCCACAAGCAATCCAGCTGGGATGGCCCCATTGTAGACCAAGTTGCTGCAGAGTGCCTGGGTGCTGCAACAACACAACACGACAATGCTCGCCTCACAGCAGTAGCAGCCCCACATGCAGGGGATTTCCTGTTAGCAACCCCAATGTCGGCAACTGGCACGCGTCTCACACCACACGCCCTCCGAATTGCTGTGGCCCTCCGCCTTGCTGCCCCAATCCACACCAGATATAGGTGTATTTGCGGCGAGGTGGTGGCTGACAGGAACGGCCACCATGGTCTACTCTGCCAAAGCACAGGGGGATGGCACTCGAGGCACAGTGAAGTTAACGACATCATCAAGAGGAGCCTCACCACAGCTGGATGCCCAGCTGAAAGAGAGCCCCGTTACCTAACGCCCCGTAACTCTGATGCTCTTATTGGTCGCCCGGATGGTATCACAGTGAACCCCTGGAAGAATGGCAAGTATTTGGTATGGGACTACACGTGCGTATCAACCCTGGCTAACACCTACATTGACCTCAGTGTTGCACAACCAGGTGGCGCTGCCACCCACAGGGAAGCAGCCAAATCTTGTAAGTATAGAGAACTGGATCACCACTTCAATTTTGTCCCCATTGCTTCTGAGACACTCGGCGCCTGGGGTAAAAGTGCTACCAGTTTTTTGAAGGAACTGGGTTCTAGGCTCATTGAAACAACAAGGGACCCTAGAGCTGCCAGCTTTCTTTTCCAGCGCCTCAGCGTGGCGATACAGAGGGGAAATGCGCACTGCATCCAGGGTTCCTGCCCGCCATATGAGGAGCTGGAGGAACTCGACAACCTATGATAACCATCTTTGTAACCCATATGTAACTCCTCTTTTGTAACAAAGTTCAAATAAAGTAAATATATATGTGTACATACAAAAGAATGGGGGTGGTAGGAGAAGATAATATTAGTGTTCAGTGAGAAACCACAAGGTCTCCTCTGAATACTTTTTATTTTCTTCTCCGAGGCTATGGGTCCCCACATTGGCACCAGAGGTGGTACCCTCACAAACTTTATATATATATATATATATATATATATATATATATATATATATATATATATATATATATATATATATATATATATATATATATATATATATATAACTGAAAACTCACACCCCAGAAGTGACTCGAACCCATACTCCCACAACTGGTATGTACAGGGACGCCTTAATCCGCTTGACCATCACGACCGGACATAAGGAAGTGATAGCCGAGGCTATATGAACCACTTCCCCGCCGGCACTCGGATGGTAATCTTGGGCATAGCATTTTATCAAATCACCTCATTCTTTGGGGCACACGTGAGGAACACAAATGCAAACAAGCCTGAATGGTCCCCAGGACTATATACAACTGAAAACTCACACCCCAGAAGTGACTCGAACCCATACTCCCACAACTGGTATGTACAGGGACGCCTTAATCCGCTTGACCATCACGACCGGACATAAGGAAGTGATAGCCGAGGCTATATGAACCACTTCCCCGCCGGCACTCGGATGGTAATCTTGGGCATAGCATTTTATCAAATCACCTCATTCTTTGGGGCACACGTGAGGAACACAAATGCAAACAAGCCTGAATGGTCCCCAGGACTATATACAACTGAAAACTCACACCCCAGAAGTGACTCGAACCCATACTCCCACAACTGGTATGTACAGGGACGCCTTAATCAGCTTGACCATCACGACCGGACATAAGGAAGTGATAGCCGAGGCTATATGAACCACTTCCCCGCCGGCACTCGGATGGTAATCTTGGGCATAGCATTTTATCAAATCACCTCATTCTTTGGGGCACACGTGAGGAACACAAATGCAAACAAGCCTGAATGGTCCCCAGGACTATATACAACTGAAAACTCACACCCCAGAAGTGACTCGAACCCATACTCCCACAACTGGTATGTACAGGGACGCCTTAATCCGCTTGACCATCACGACCGGACATAAGGAAGTGATAGCCGAGGCTATATGAACCACTTCCCCGCCGGCACTCGGATGGTAATCTTGGGCATAGCATTTTATCAAATCACCTCATTCTTTGGGGCACACGTGAGGAACACAAATGCAAACAAGCCTGAATGGTCCCCAGGACTATATACAACTGAAAACTCACACCCCAGAAGTGACTCGAACCCATACTCCCACAACTGGTATGTACAGGGACGCCTGATAAAATGGTATGCCCAAGATTACCATCCGAGTGCCGGCGGGGAAGTGGTTCATATAGCCTCGGCTATCACTTCCTTATGTCCGGTCGTGATGGTCAAGCGGATTAAGGCGTCCCTGTACATACCAGTTGTGGGAGTATGGGTTCGAGTCACTTCTGGGGTGTGAGTTTTCAGTTGTATATAGTCCTGGGGACCATTCAGGCTTGTTTGCATATATATATAAATATATATATATATATATATATATATATATATATATATATATATAAATATATATATATATATATATATATATATATATATATATATATATATATATATATATATATATATATATATATAAATATATATATATATATATATATATATATAAATATATATATATATATATATATATATATATATATATATATAAATATATATATATATATATATATATATATATATATATATATATAAATATATATATATATATATAAATATATATATATATATATAAATATATATATATATATATATAAATATATATATATATATATAAATATATATATATATATATATATATATATATATATATATATATATATATATATATATATATATATATAAATATATATATAAATATATATATAAATATAAATATATATATAAATATATATATAAATATATATATATATATATATATATATATATATATATATATATAAATATATATATATATATATATATATATATATATATATATAATATTAATATAATTTCATATTATAATCTAATAGCCAGAACATACTACTTGGCCTACTATGCAAGGCCCGATTTGGCTAATAAACCAAGTTTTCCTGAAGTTATATATTTTTCTGATTTTCTTTTATGAAATGTTAAAGCTTTACATTATATATGGGTTCATTATTTTTAATTTGAGTTAAAACTAACGAAGAAATATGACATGACCTGACCTATCTTAACTTTACCTTAACAGCTGAGTGGACAGCGCTCGGGTGGAGGCGGAAACAAATGGGCAGAGTTTCTTTCACCCTGATGGCCCTGTTCACCTAGCAGTAAATAGGTACCTGGGAGTTAGACAGCTGTCCCTAGGAGACAGCTCCTACGGATGTGTAACAAAAAGGAGGCCTGGTCGAGGACCGGGCCGCGGGGACGCTAAACCCTGAAATAATCTCAAGATAACCTAAGTTAACATAACTAAGTCAGTAATTCATGTTCTTAATATAATATTCAAATAAACCAATTTTAAACAATATTTTGAAAATTACGAAAATCACTCGGCCTATTAGGCAAATCAGGCCTTGCATACTAGGCAGAGTAGTGCATTCTGGCTATTAGGTACGATATATATATATATATATATATATATAAATATATATATATTGTGTGTGTGAGAGAGATAATATGAAAGTCCTACATTGGAATCGAACCCGTGTCTCTGGCCACCTTATCGTGCTTCATCAGTGTGTTCTCATCTGTGTTTACGTTTAAATATATGCAAGATTTTGCCTTTCTGAAGTGTGAGGTGGGAGAGGGAGGGAGGGAGGGGTGTTGATTAATGGTCTGGGAGGGAGGGGGGGGGGAGGGGAGGCAAAGTAAGGGGTGAGGGACAGAAGTTGCAATCATCCCGGAAGTGCGTGCGTGCGTGTGTGCGTGCGTGCGTGCGTGTGTGCGTGCGTGCGTGTGTGCGTGCGTGTGTGCGTGCGTTTGCGTGCGTGCGTGTGTGTGTGCGCGCGTGCGTGCGTGCGTGCGTGTGTGTGTGTGTGTACTCACCTAGTTGTGTTTGCGGGGGTTGAGCTCTGGCTCTTTGGTCCCGCCTCTCAACCGTCAATCAACAGGTGTACAGATTCCTGAGCCTATCGGGCTCTGTGTGTGTGTGTGTGTGTGTGTGTGTGTGTGTGTGTGTGTGTGTGTGTGTGTGTGTGTGTGTGTGTGTGTGCGTGCGCGCGCGTGTGTGCGCGTGTGCTCTATTGCAATACACTAAGGTGACCCTACCATTTACACCAGGCCACGCCCCTTGACCCCTGTGGTTCGGTTGATGGCACTATGTGGGGTCGACCACATAGTGCCCCACATACACCACTTTACCACATACCAGGAGCTGCCGCATCCAGTGATTGATAGCTTCTCATATGCCTTTGTGATCAGGTCAGGTCGGGTCAAGTCTCGTTAATCTAGGTCAAGTCAAGACTCGTTAATCTAGGTCAAGTCAAGACTCGTTAATCTAGGTCAAGTCAAGACTCGTTAATCTGGGTCAGGTCAAGACTCGTTAATCTCTAGGTCAGGTCAAGACTCGTTAATCTCTAGGTCAGGTCAGGACTCGTTAATCTAGGTCAAGTCAAGACTCGTTAATCTAGGTCAAATCAGGTCTAGACAAGTTAGGTCAGGCCAGGTTAGGTTACACCAGGTCAAGTTAGGTTAGGTTAAGACAAGTTAGGCTAGGTTACAGGTAGCTTAAAGTGAGGAAGGAGCTGGAGGATTATATGATAGATAAATGCAGATTAGATTATCCTTGGTAAGGTTAAATTAGGATAAGGGTAAGTTAGATTAACTTAGGATAACCAAGGTTAAGTTAGGTTAAAAAAAAATTGCTTTAGAAGCCTCCCTAATATACAGTTAATGATACTTCTTCAGTGTTGACTCTCTCGCTTAGTATTGTGCATATGTACGCATATATGTACGGTTGCATATGTACACAATTGTTGCATCTTAATTGCACATTTAACTACGTCCTCGACACAAAACCGAGAGGCTCTGGTTCAATTGGACGCGACAGAAACGATTGGGCACATTTCCTTTCACCTGAAGTCTCTGCTCATCAAAGGAGCCAAGTATATAGACACCATGAAGCTATATGATGTGGATTACACCCTTTTAATAGCTCTACCTGACTACATGCAGGCTTCCTGTCCCCAATAACGACAGTTAATTTATTGTTAAACGATATTCACGTGTCTAAGAGGAGAGGCAGCCGCTGTGTAAACTGTTCATCGCTTTACCAAAATAGTCTCGTTGGCAAATAGCCTCCGCCGCCCACTTTCCCTTTAAGCTATGATAGATTCAGATAGTTTTGTAGGCTGAAACTATTCAGAGAGTTTTGTAGGCTGAAACTATTCAGAGAGTTTTGTAGGCTGAAACTATTCAGAGAGTTTTGTAGGCTGAAACTATTCAGAGTTTTGTAGGCTGAAACTCTTCAGAGAGTTTTGTAGGCTGAATTCAGCCTGTAAAACAATGGAATTAACTCGCATTAATTGTTTCCGGGACTAATTAGAGAATTAAGTAGGCCTGTCATCATGACAGATTGTGTTGACATCGCGTGGTTTATGTCGTGTATTGGGATATATATATAAAGGCGAAAACGCTTTAGTTATCCTCTCTGAGAGAGAACTCTATCAACATCAGAGGCCCGAGACTGTTCAACACGCTTCCGCTACACATAAGGGACATAACTGGCCGACCCCTCAGTGTATTCAAGAGAGAACTGGATAAACACCTCTAAAGGATACCTGATCAAACAGGCTGTGATTCATACGTCAGGCTGCGAGCAGCCGCGTCCAACAGCCTGGTTGACTAGTCCAGTAACCAGGAGGCCTGATCAGGGACCGGGCCGCGGGGACGACGAGCCCCGAAATCGTCGCAAGGTAATCCATCTTCATTGTGGATGTCTTGATGGATCAGGGTTTTTTTCTTTTTTTAGGCGGGATCCAAGAGTCAATGCTCGATCCTGCAGACACAACTAGGTGAGTACACACACACACACACACACACACACACACACACACACACACACACACACACACACACACACACACACACATCAAGGGGTGCAAGGGGGTCTGGTAGCTGAGTGGACAGCGCGCGGGACTCGTAATCCTGTGGCCCGGGTTCGATTCCCGGACTAGGCAGACACAAATGGGCCGATTTCTTTCACCCTGATGTCCTTATTACCTAGCAGTAAATAGGTACCTGGGAGTTAGACAGCTGTAACGGGCTGCTTCGTGTGTGTGTGTGTGTGTGTGTGTGTGTGTGTGTGTGTGTGTGTGTGAAAAAAAATTGTTAGTAACAGTTGATTGACAGTTGAGAGGCGGGCCGAAAGAGCAGAGCTCAACCCCTGCAAGCACAACTAGGTGAATACATATACAAATATATACAAATATACATATCTTTCTTTTTTTTTATATCACAGATATGGCGGAGAACAGTCGCTATACAAGACTGTTTACGTTGACGGTGAGTCACTTTCACAGTTACCAGTCCTGCGCCACACCCACCCAAGTGGGCGGCACCTCTCTTGGAATTCTCGGCCCAGTTTCCTGGTAGTACATCATGAGTGAAGTACACACACACACACACACACACACACACACACACACACACACACACACACACACACACACACACACACACACACACACACACGCGCGCGCGCACGCACGCCTTAAACAACGCCATTGATAAAGTTATCTCTGAATTCCGCTATTTTTTGTTTTCACGTTCGACTACATAGTGACGCCATGAAGTATTTGAATGGTTCTTCTGACAGTTTCCATTTTGTGAAGTAATTTTGCAGACTCCCAGAGGTTGTCTTCAAAACCTGTTGGCCTAGACTTTCTCTGTTGTCCCAGAGGTACTAGGACAACAGTACTGGTACCTCTGTTGTCCCCAGTACAAGTGCCTACAAGAGGTACTTGTAGCCGAGCCTAAGCCTAGAAGTGGTAACATCTACCTTGTAGCGGTTCTTCCTGCGTGATAGAATGATAGAGGAACTGGTGTGAATTTCACTTTGCCTCAAGTCTAAGAGATTTTGTTGATGTTCCCGGAATATTGCTGCCCTCAGGGTGCTCAGAGGCAGTCCAAGATGGTAATCAATTCCCTCTTTATGAGCAAAAGTTTTGGGTACCTCGTCAGTTCTCATCATGCACTCGGAGACCAGAATGGGGTGGAATCCACAGGAGATTGGGACTCCTGATTCTAATAAAGTATTCCATTATATCTGTACCCAGGTTCACGAGCACGTCACACTAACTGGGCGTCCGCCCTCAAGAGTCGTAGGCTCGTAAATCCTTGCTCGTAAACGACTGATTGGCATCTTTGATAGCACTTGGCTCCCCGAAGGTGATGTGGTGGTGGGGTGTGGACAAGTGATGTGGCCAGTTTTGGAAGGTTTGTGTGTGTGTGTGTGTGTGTGTGTGTGTGTGTGTGGGTGTGTGGCTGCAGGTGTGGAACGCGCCGTTTAGTCTGTTTTATCTCGACTGAGGCCAAGAAAGCGGCAAAATTCCAATTGAGCAAGGTCACTCTTGTGTGTTATAACTGCGCGAGGCTGTTCAGTCAACCCACCACCATGTATCCACGCTTTTACGATCCTCTTTTTTTTTCAGCGTACAAATAACGTTGCGGTTACGTCGTTCGTTCGTTGTTGCTGGGCAGTAATTTTGTTTTTCCCGTCCCAGGGCGGGAGGGTCGTGTGGTCGTCGCCCGGTGTACCGGCAGACAAGATAGCACCAACAAATGTAAACCAAAAAAAAAATACATCTCCTTGCTGTCATTCCGCTCTACCGAGGATCAAGTCCCACACGCAGGTCCGCTCAACACCATCGGCTCCCGCTGGAGTGTGTCGACGATCTCATCATACATAATGTCATTGTTATGACAACATTGGAGCACCCGGTTGATGAGATAACTCGAGTCAATTGTTTGAGGGTTGTATTATGGAAGGTTGGATGATTTAGTTTACTTCAGGTAAAAGGACTTTACTTCAGGACTCTGCCAAGGCTTTAGGCCTGGTCGACGACCGGGCCGCGGGGACGCTAAGCCCCGGAAGCACCACCTCAAGGTAGGTTGATGGATTTATAAGAGGGAAATGATCTTGCTCGCGCACGTCAAAGGGCCTACAATATCCTTGCTCCAATGGGTCAGAGATAGCTAACAGCCTTGTTCAAGCTGGTCGCGGGGGTGTAATGACTGCCTTACTCCAGAACAAACGGGCGAGATGATGGCTCTACTATTTAAGAGTTTCTTCACGTGATGTTGAGGTAACTAAGGTACGAGACCTCGCGGGGGCCACGGAAGCGGTCCCCCGGCGCTCGGAGACGTCAACACGCAAGCGGGACGGCTACATATCTTGCAAGTTGCGTAACTTTGCATGAACAACAAGGCTTCATTCGCCGCCACATCCTGACAAGCCACAGAGCTCTACTGTCCAGCAACACAGAGATAATCGACAGGAACAATACGAGACTAAAGCATAGCTGAAGCTCATCATATGAAACACTCGCACAATTATCAACACATCTCTCATCTCCCAGCTTCATCTCTCTCTCTCTCTCTCTCTCTCTCTCTCTCTCTCTCTCTCTCTCTCTCTCTCTCTCTCTCTCTCTCTCTCTCTCTCTCTCTCTCTCTCTCTTTCTTTCCCCCCCCCCAGAGAGAGTGAGTTGCGGTGAGGTCTGTATCACTCTGCAAGAAACGGACATGGCACTCCACTCCGTTCTTGTGCTAGGCACTCGATCAGACCAATGGGTGCCAACTGCACTCCGAGCACCTTTACAGTGATCTTGAGTCGATAGTGCCAGTCTCCTGAGAAGGGCATGGCACCCCTCCCCCCCTCGCCACAGAGTAGCCCGGCACAGCCAACTGTGCCACCTCCAATATTAGTCTCTTTCCACTGTGTTTTTACATCACCAGTGCCGATTTAGTGCTTGGTACAATGTGTTCGGTTAATTTTGGTTTTTAGTTTGTATCTTCATGTTGTGTGCGAGGCTTTAGGTCCGTGGCCTGCGCGAGGCCTTAGGTCCGTGG
This sequence comes from Procambarus clarkii, assembly GCF_040958095.1. NCBI lineage: Eukaryota > Metazoa > Arthropoda > Malacostraca > Decapoda > Cambaridae > Procambarus > Procambarus clarkii. The sequence continues at coordinate 4,244,629 of NC_091164.1, forward strand.
CCTGCGCGAGGCTTTAGGTCCGTGGCCTGCGCGAGGCTTTAGGTCCGTGGCCTGCGCGAGGCTTTAGGTCCGTGGCCTGCGCGAGGCTTTAGGTCCGTGGCCTGCGCGAGGCCTTAGGTCCGTGGCCTGCGCGAGGCTTTAGGTCCGTGGCCTGCGCGAGGCTTTAGGTCCGTGGCCTACGCGAGGCTTTAGGTCCGTGGCCTGCGCGAGGCTTTAGGTCCGTCTCGTGACCACCACTGTGAGGGGGGGTAACAGCCTCGTGACCACCACTGTGGGGGGGGTAACAGTCTCGTGACCAACACTGTGGGGGGGGGGTAACAGCCTCGTGACGACCACTGTGGGGGGGGGGGTAACAGCCTCGTGACCACCACTGTGGGGGGGGGTAACAGCCTCGTGACCACCACTGTGGGGGGGGGGGTAACAGCCTCGTGACCACCACTGTGGGGGGGGGGTAACAGCCTCGTGACCACCACTGTGGGGGGGGGGTAACAGTCTCGTGACCAACACTGTGAGGGGGGGGTAACAGCCTCGTGACCACCACTGTGGGGGGGGGTAACAGCCTCGTGACCACGACTTTGGGGGGGGGGGGTAACAGCCTCGTGACCACCACTGTGGGGGGGGGGGGGTAACAGCCTCGTGACCACCACTGTGGGGGCGCCATTGTTGTTCACTTGCACTATACACACTGTTAACTCTACATGCTATTTTTAGCGTAGTTTGGCAGCTCGCGGCCGTCTTCCCTTGTCCCCCCACACCCTCTGCCCCCCCTCACTGTTTGCTCCCCCCCACACCGTCTGCAACCCCCTCTGTCCCCCACTCCCTGTCGGAAAATCCGACACCATATAATAATATCATACAGATAATAGCTGTATTACCAACAAGTTACCCATAGAAAACGTAACTTGTAGTGGAATTACCATCTAAAGAAAACGGGATATCATCACCACATACTATTATAATTCACCAGCTATTCTGCTGGGAATTATTCTTAAATACATTAGTCTTTGGACTTTACCATCATAAAAACATCTTATATAAATTAACTTAATTATCAATATTAAAGTAGAGTAAATGTGACCCTTCTATCACTTTCTGAAATGTGGACAATGTAAGCCAGGCGTCAGAGTGAGGAGGAGGGCAGCCATTGTTTATACGAGACCAGAGGCTCACACGGGAGCAAATTCGGCTCCTGTTAATTTTACTTGGACGTAGTGTTATGGATACCAAAGGTGTACCATCTGTCAACACGCTGTCAACAAATCAAGTTAAGTGTTCTTTCCGAAACCCATTATTTATCATTAGTGGCCATTAATGTCATTATATAGGGTGACCCGGTTAGATCACATGGAAGCCTCAAACTAAAGGTAATTAAGCCAGGTCTTCATGTTCCATGTACTGTTTTCTCTGATATACTTGTCATATATAGGTATCTGGCTTCACAGCTAGCACACTTTTGACAGGTCAAGACGAGGATGCAAGATTTGTGCACCAGTTACTGGGTGATATGGAAGCTACCTCAAAGAGGATAATTTGGTGTCTACACCCTAGTTATACCTGGTGGACTAACCTGCTGTACTATAAGATAAGGAACCTCTTTAATGTATGTAGATACTGTAGTTTGATTGGCTGCATATATATTAATTTAATAAACCCCCCTAATGTGTAGAGGATCGATTTGTGAGATTATGAGATTATTGCAGAAATACAGTCCACTTATCATTATACAAATTGCTATCGAAGTATATAAATTAACGTAAATATAAATTCATATAAATTAAATAAATATAAATCTCACAGGTCGGTTCCCACACTCCCTCCCCCCACACTCTGCCTCCCACACCCTTCCCCCCACACCCCCGCCTGCACCCTCAACCCCCCCCTACCCCCCCCCCCCCGGGTCAACCCCCTCCCCCCCCACCCCCAAGACCTCTCAGGTCAGCAGTGGTTCAGGTCAATAACCTGACCAATATAAAGTTTGTGGGGAGTGGTGCAGGCGGCCTGGTGACGTCACCAGACCTGAAAATAAGGGTGGTCAGCGAGCAGGTGATGACGATGATGTGGCGAGCTTGAGAGAGGGGGCCCCGGGCCACGTCGGGTGGGGGGGGCCCCGGGCCACGCCGGGTGGGGGGCCCGGGCACGCCGGGTGGGGGGGGCCCCGGGCCACGCCGGGTGGGGGCGATCAGACAATAACAGTGCTAATCACTGGGTCGATCCATCACTGGCTGTCAGCCCCGTCGCTCCTCCACCTCTCCATTCGATGCCAATCTTCCTGTTGCACCTCCCTGAATATTACCGTCTTTGTTTTGTTGTTGTTTTTGTTGTTGCTCAGGCTGTTGCAATGTGCTTGTTGTCTTGGCAAGTACAGACCCTTGTCTTAACTAC
>NC_091164.1:4252010-4266911 GCF_040958095.1 Procambarus clarkii
AATAGACGCGATAGACAGATGGGAGTAGAGGATATCGTATATTGGACCTCTGACCGCTGGAGAGGTGGGGTCAGGCAGCTAGAGTTCGATGCTGCAGGCACAAATAGGTGAGTACACACACACACACACACACACACACACATACACACATACACACATACACACATACACACATACACACACACACACACACACACACACATACACACATATACACACACACACACATATACACACACACACACACACACACACACACACACACACCTACCGAGTAGGTAACAAATGGAATGCATAAAGTAGTGATGTGGTGGAGGCTGACTCCATACACAGTTTCAGATGTAGATATGATAGAGCCCAGTAGGCTCAGGAACGTGCACACCTGTTGGTTGACAGTTGAGAGGCGGGACCAAAGAGCCAGAGCTCAACCTCGCGCAAGCACAACTAGACGAGTACACGCAAGCCCAAACACGCCAAGAGAGCCGTAGTAAGAGGCCCACAAGCCCCAGGACACGGCCGTCAGCCACAGCGTCTTAAAGGAAGCAGCACAACGTAGCCAGCAAAGCTCAGCCCCTAACCCAACCTGCAGGCCCGGGCGACAGTACATCACAGCTCATTCCTGAGCCACGGGGGATGGGAGGGAGAGGCACTCTGGAGGCACTCAGGTCCAGGCACTCGTCGCTGAGTGGATCGCGATGTGACACACTCCCCCCCTTGTATGGCACAGTGACCAAACGAGCCCCCCGGAGCGAGTGTGTCTGTGTGAAATACACGTAATGATCCTTAGTTGGCATTGGTGGCTTGGCACTCACTACCTAGGCTCTTGCTCTGTGGCACCAGGAAGAGTGCCCGCCCCTCGCGTTTCTGGCACTCTCCCTTCTTTTTATCCCCCCCTCTCTCCCTCCCTCCTCTCCCTCCCCTTCTCCATCCCCCCCCCCCTCCCAGACCTCCCCTTCTCCCAGACCTCCCCCCTCCCTCCCACCCCCCCCCTGCTGGCCCTGTGAGCCAGCCGAGGGTCAGAAGGCACTCCACACATTGCCATTACCAATGTAAATACTGTTTTCTTTTGCTTTTTCAGCTGGAGCGGTGAGAGAGATGTGTGAGTGAGAGAGAGAGTGAGAGAGGTGAGAGAGTGAGGTGTGAGTGAGGTGTGAGTGAGGTGTGAGTGAGGTGTGAGTGAGGTGTGAGTGAGGTGTGAGTGAAAGACAGAGAGAGAGAGAGAGAGAGAGAGAGAGAGAGAGAGAGAGAGAGAGAGAGAGAGAGAGCGAGAGCGAGTGTGAGATCAGAGAGAGAGAGAGAGAGAGAGAGAGAGAGAGAGAGAGAGAGAGAGAGAGAGAGAGAGAGAGAGAGAGAGACTAAGTGTAGAGGAAGGGCTTGTGGCTCTCTGCTGTCTTAAAGCCAGGAATAGTGCCTACCTAGGCACTCCCTTCTCTCCTTCCTCACTTCATCCCTCCCTCTCCCACCCCCCCCTCTTCCTTTACCATCCCCCCCTCCATTTCATTTTCCTCCCCTCCCTTCCCCTCCCCCCCTTTCCACCCATTCTGGTTTATTCATCATGTGAGTGAATCGTGTATGCCTGTATGTGTGTGTATGTATGTATACTTTACCAATATATCTTAATCTTCCGTGGGAAAGGGGGGGGGTGGGGCAGGAATCCACTTGACAGGTGGACCAAACAAAGAAACAAGGACAGAACTAGCAGACAGAGAGACAGAGACAGACAGACTTTGACAGACACAAATAAATAGCCTAAACGACAGACCAATCTTGACTATAATCATTATTGCACAAGTGGTTAAGGCCCGGGATTGATAATATCAATTGATGCACAATGATACCTGATATGTCTATTAGAAGATGTTGAACTCGTCGTGGTTCAGTCGGTACTGAGGTGTGTGTGTGTGTGTACCACTAGCTGTGGTATATATGTGTGTGTGTGTGTGTGTGTGTGTGTGTGTGTGTGTGTGTACCACCAGGTGTGGTATGTGTATGTGTGTGTGTGTGTACCACCAGGTGTGGTATGTGTGTGTGTGAGTGTGTACCACCAGGTGTGGTATGTGTGTGTGTGTGTGTGTGTATACCACCAGGTGTGGTGTAGCTCTCCCAGCTGTGGTACCCTCTTCATCCCCAACTGGGATGTGCTCGCCGCTCCAGTTGTGAGTCACTGTTGATAGAACTGAGAAGCAGTGTAGAGTAATGACTGTAATTCCTACACGGTACACTCACACTTTCACGGTATATATACCATTCACTCTCACATTACAGCTAAAGTTCCTCCTTGTAACCTCATGGGTTCAATTTCATGTCAAATCTTATATGTTGTTGAATATGGCTTGAAGGACCAGATCATTGACTCCACCACCATCTTTCTATCTATCTTCTCGTGTTCTTTGTCACTTTAAAAAGTTTAAAAGTTGCTTGCCAATGATTCTTTTACAATATAATATGGCCTGACACTAAAAGATTCCGTTTCGTTGACCCCCGTCAACATCTTCATCGGCAGAAAGAGAAAGTGGATGAAAGTTAGCACGAGCAATTTGGATGTATACCAAGGAAGATAAGATTGATGTAAGGTGTTACGTTACGGAAAAGTGCTACGGAAAATGCAGAATGCTTCTCAAGCCACACCCGTATAGTTGCTGAGGCAGTGATTGTGCTGGGTATTGTGCCGTGGTCTTGACGACGGTTGAAGGTACCAGAGTGTGTGGATTCGTTGGTAACAGTTGGTCGAGATTGTTTGGTATGAAGTGCTTCGGCAATGTCAAATCTTTTCTACGTAGTTGTATATGTGTCGATTATTTCAGTGTTGTTGGTCAGGATACAATTACTCCTACTGCTGTTGGTTATGGTCATAGTTTCAGTGCATCGTGATACTCAAACTATTGAAATAGTCTAATTATTTTGTAATTACAAAATGAATTATATATCGGTTAATATTTGCACATGTATGTATCGTTCATGGAGCAATATAGAAATCTGTTTTGGCTAACAGCCATTCACAAATTTGTTAAAACACATGAAAATTGAAACGAGGAGTCACAAGTAACGTGGCTGAAGTATGTTGTCCAGACCACACAATAAAAGGTGAAGGGACGACGACGTTTCGGTCCGTCCTGGACCATTAGCAAGTCAATTGGGATTCGACTGGACTATTCTCAACAATCGACTTGAGAATGGTCCAGAACGGACCGAAACGACGTCGTCCCTTTACCTTTTAGTGTGTGGTCTGGTCAACAAAATTGAAACCTTTAAACATAACCAAAACTTACAGGTGTACTGAGGCAGTGAACAAAAATGTAGACAGAATTAATAAACACTTAACATGTACAGTATTATAAACCCAGAAAATAAACGTCAAGACATTCTAAACAGCAAATTTAAAAACAAAATAATTACTGAAGAGTAAAAATCTCTAAAAGCATAAAAGCAAAAAAAAAGCAAATCTCTAAGTAGCAAAAAAAAAAAGAAATAAGAGAGTACTGCATAAAAGTGTATGTACCCCATACTTCGCCTTGTATGTATGGGGTTTATTAAAACTTATAAACCCAATATTCTAACCCAACTTATAAATTGTTGCATTGTGCAAGCTTTCCCAACTATTGGCCTAGTTGTGGGATAATATTTTGATTAAAATATATAATGTACCAAATAACAAAAATTGTTGACAATGTAAAACAAATGTTTTTTTTTAATGTTTCAGAGACTTTCGTTAGTAAATATGAATCACGAAGGTATATTTGTAATCATTCCAGCATGATTAGGAAGTCTGTTTACTTCAGTGTTCTAAGAGCTTTATGAATATGTATTAAGGAGCAGAGTGATATGTAGTTAGGATATTAATAAGGAATGAGGAATGCTAAATTACAGGAAGAGCTTTATACAGCCTGATGAAGAAGGATTATTTCACCTGATCAAGGTATTGGGTGAACAATATTTCCCCTTGAAACGTTATATAAAATATATGTGGAACACTATATGTGGGGACACTAAAGCCCCGAAATCATCTCAAGATAACCTCAAGATAAGATAACAAGTCGATCAAAACTTAGGAGTAAAAGAACATAAATATAGTTATAGGACAGATCAGAAATCTTAAGACGCAAATTGTTCACGTAATTGGTTTAATCCACTCGCCTAGATCATCTTTAAGTCTTTATTAATTATTATATGTAATAGTAGCAAAATATATATATATGATTGAATCCTATTATATTGGCGGTAAATGCCATGTTTATCACCTGTTCCAGTCACTCCATTTATTGTTCTTTATGTTTAGAAAGTTCTATATGTTAGATATTTTATATATACTTTATTTTTGTTTCATTTGATTACATAATAATGCTTGATAATATTTTAAAAATACGAAAGTGATCTGCAGAAGTCCTATTGCCCTATTGGAAACAGTTTATAATATATATATATATATATATATATATATATATATATATATATATATATATATATATATATATATATATATATATTATATTATATTATATTATAATAATAATATAATATAAATACACACTCTCTCTCTCATACTCTTTCACACACACACACACACACACACACACACACACACACACACACACACACACACACACACACACACACACACACACACACACACACAAACGGAGCGTAGTACTACTGAAAAAGGGGACTTCGTTGCGTGCATCCTTGTGTGTTTTGGCGCCATTTTCACTATAAATCACTAAGCAACACGGCCAGACGTCATCACGGGGTCATACTCAATTGAAGACCAGGTGTGTGTGTGTGTGTGTGTGTGTGTGTGTGTGTGTGTGTGTTACCTGGGGACGGGGGGGGGTGATTTGTGTTCCCAGGTATCTGAGATTAGTAGGTGGTTAATTGCTTGAAGGTGTTGTGTTAGGGAGTGATTGAGAGCTGTGTGGGGCCCAGTAGGTTGGGAGGCAAGACAGGTGAGTGGGAGAGAGGAAGTAAGAGGAAGTACTTAGTGCTTCTGTGTGTGGGTAGATCAGGGCCCCCCTAGTGTGATTGTCAGTCTGGGTGCTTCTGTGTGTGGGTAGATCAGGGCCCCCCTAGTGTAATTGTCAGTCTGGGTGCTTCTCTGTGTGTGGGTAGATCAGGGCCCCCCCTAGTGTGATTGTCAGTCTGGGTGCTTCTCTGTGTGGGGGTAGATCAGAGCCCCCCTAGTGTAATTGTCAGTCTGGGTGCTTCTCTGTGTGGGGGTAGATCAGGGCCCCCCCTAGTGTAATTGTCAGTCTGGGTGCTTCTCTGTGTGGGGGTAGATCAGGGCCCCCCTAGTGTAATTGTCAGTCTAGGTGCTTGTCCCCCTTTTCACAGGCCCTTCCTCCCCTACCCTCACAACCCCCTCACTCACATGGGTAAGGGCGGGCCGACCGCTTTTATCCCATTGGGGTAAACCAGGGAGGTAGACCAGTGCCAGGAAATGTTGGAGGGAGGCGGTTTACCGCCCTCGCCCTCCTTCCCTAATTTGTTTGGCATGGCTGCTTGACATGCTCATTTGACATGGCTGCTTGACATGCTCATTTGACATGGCTGCTTGACATGCTCATTTGACATGGCTGCTTGACATGCTCATTTGACATGGCTGCTTGACATGCTCATTTGACATGGCTGCTTGACATGCTCATTTGACATGGCTGCTTGACATGCTCATTTGACATGGCTGCTTGACATGCTCATTTGACATGGCTGCTTGACATGCTCATTTGACATGGCTGCTTGACATGCTCATTTGACATGGCTGCTTGACATGCTCATTTGACATGGCTGCTTGACATGCTCATTTGACATGGCTGCTTGACATGCTCATTTGACATTGCGTGTCAAATGGGTGTGTGTGTGGATCACTGTGTAAGGCGACATTATTGTTGTTGTTGTTGGAGGGTAGTTGGTGCATCGTTTGAGAGGTCCTGGTGTGTTGGTCCCTGGTGTGTGTTGGTCCCTGGTGTGTGTTGGTCCCTGGTGTGTGTTGGTCCCTGGTGTGTGTTGGTCCCTGGTGTGTGTTGGTCCCTGGTGTGTGTTGGTCCCTGGTGTGTGTTGGTCCCTGGTGTGTGTTGGTCCCTGGTGTGTGTTGGTCCCTGGTGTGTGTTGGTCCCTGGTGTGTGTTGGTCCCTGGTGTGTGTTGGTCCCTGGTGTGTGTTGGTCCCTGGTGTGTGTTGGTCCCTGGTGTGTGTTGGTCCCTGGTGTGTGTTGGTCCCTGGTGTGTGTTGGTCCCTGGTGTGTGTTGGTCCCTGGTGTGTGTTGGTCCCTGGTGTGTGTTGGTCCCTGGTGTGTGTTGGTCCCTGGTGTGTGTGGGTCCCTGGTGTGTGTGGGTCCCTGGTGTGTGTGGGTCCCTGGTGTGTGTGGGTCCCTGGTGTGTGTGGGTCCCTGGTGTGTGTGGGTCCCTGGTGTGTGTGGGTCCCTGGTGTGTGTGGGTCCCTGGTGTGTGTGGGTCCCTGGTGTGTGTTGGTCCCTGGTGTGTGTTGGTCCCTGGTGTGTGTTGGTCCCTGGTGTGTGTGGGTCCCTGGTGTGTGTGGGTCCCTGGTGTGTGTGGGTCCCTGGTGTGTGTGGGTCCCTGGTGTGTGTGGGTCCCTGGTGTGTGTGGGTCCCTGGTGTGTGTTGGTCCCTGGTGTGTGTTGGTCCCTGGTGTGTGTTGGTCCCTGGTGTGTGTTGGTCCCTGGTGTGTGTTGGTCCGGGTGTGTGTGGGTCCCTGGTGTGTGTGGGTCCCTGGTGTGTGTTGATCACTGGTGTGTGTTGGTCCCTGGTGTGTGTTGGTCCCTGGTGTGTGTTGGTCCCTGGTGTGTGTTGGTCCCTGGTGTGTGTTGGTCCCTGGTGTGTGTTGGTCCCTGGTGTGTGTTGGTCCCTGGTGTGTGTTGGTCCCTGGTGTGTGTTGGTCCCTGGTGTTAACAGAGGCAGACAAGGGTAGCAAAACATCACAAGGTTTTTCATTACATTAGGTTCATTACACATTGTCACCCCCCCCCCCTTGTCACCCCCCCCCCCTTGTCACCCCCCCCCTTGTCACCCCCCCCCTTGTCACCCCCCCCCCTTGTCACCCCCCCTTGTCACCCCCCCCCCCTTGTCACCCCCCTCTCCCCTCTGTCACCACCTGCCAATGCTCCTGGTTCACTCCCATTGAGGCTGCCACACTGGAGGCCCCTCGGAGGCACTGGTGCCTTATGTAGTGCCACAATACAAAAGCAGAATACAGTTGGCTAGACCATCTCAACTCACACTCGGGGATCCTGGGTTCGGCCCAGAAATGCTTTGGGAGGACACGTTGTCTTTCACCTGATGCTCCTATTCGCGGGGTACAGTCTCGGGTCTCTGATGTTGATAGTTCTCTCTCAAGGGTACCTTTTGCACCTTTGCTCTTCAACGTATTGCTTTAAGTAGTTAGTAGGGAGTTAGTTAAGTCTAACTCAGTAGTTTGACCTTGGGAAGACCTTGTGGATAAAGCTAAGAGTATATTTGTTTGTATAGTTTTAAGTTTTTTAAAAAAATCTAACTTTTTTTATAGCTGTAAATTCGGGAATCTTATCATAAAGGGTTTTATACTACAAACTATTGAGCAGTTGTGCTTTATGTGGGGGTCATTGACCCCCGGGGTGGTACGGGGGGGGGGGTCGGGGGTCGTGTAACTACCTGCCCCATATAACCACCCTCCACTCCCCCTCCCCCCTACTTCCCACCCCCAGCCATACACTGGACCAACACTAACAGGCTGCAAGAACAGGCACTTCAAGAATGTCGTCTGGCGGCACGTGCCCGCCCCCCCCCCCCCCCCTCCCTGGCGAAGCTTAGCCAGACTAAATAATAATGAGAATTGCAAGAATATGTCTCTGGCAAGTGACGGGCAAGAAGGGCACGCTGCTGCCCAGAGGGGGGTGGGGGTGGGGGGTGTCGACATACCAGGAAGTTGTGGGTAGGGGGGGGGGTTATGGGTAGGTATTTAAGGGGGGGGGGGTATGGGTAGGTATTTAGTGGGGGTATGGGTAGGTATTTAGGGGGGGGGGGTATGGGTAGGTATTTAGGGGGGTATGGGTAGGTATTTAGTGGGGGTATGGGTAGGTATTTAGGGGGGGTATGGGTAGGTATTTAAGGGGGGGGTATGGGTAGGTATTTAAGGGGGGGGTATGGGTAGGTATTTAAGGGGGGAGGTATGGGTAGGTATTTAGGGGGGGGGGGGGGTATGGGTAGGTATTTAGGGGGGGTATGGGTAGGTATTTATGGGGGGGGTATGGGTAGGTATTCAGGGGGGGGGGTATGGGTAGGTATTCAGGGGGGGTATGGGTAGGTATTTAGGGGGGGGGTTATCTTGAGATGATTTCGGGGCTTAGCGTCCGCGCGGCCCGGTCCTCGACCAGGCCTCTACACCCAGGAAGCAGCCCGTAGCAGCTGTCTTAACTCCCAGGTACCTATTTTACTGCTAGGTGAACAGGTGCAACAGGGGGGGAAAGAAACTCTGCCTATTTGTTTCCGCCTGCACCTAGGATTGAACCCGGAATCTCAGGACTACGGATCCAAAGCGTTGTCCACTCAGCTCTCAGGCCCCTGCGAGGAGGGGGGGGTGGCTGGGGGGGTAGGGGTAGCTGTATTTTTTTTCTTTATTATGCACCCCATACCCATCCCGTGGGCGGTGGTGGAAAGAGGCACATAATGGGTTCAGGAATTGAACCCATTATGTGGGTTCTATATTAATGGTATATACACTACTATATACATCATTTATATATACTATATTAATGGTATATACACATGTACATATATATATACACAATCATTTACACAAATACATATACACATCGATAATCTTTTTATATCACAAATGATTCAACAAGAGGCTCACAAGTCACTATACAAGGCACTTTACATCTATGGTGAGTCACACAGTTACTAGTCTTGCTCCACACCCACCCAACTGGGCGGCAGCTTTACAGTCATGTGCTCCACACCCACCCAACTGGGCGGCAGCTTTACAGTCATGTGCTCCACACCCACCCAACTGGGCGGCAGCTTTACAGTCATGTGCTCCACACCCACCCAACTGGGCGGCAGCTTTACAGTCATGTGCTCCACACCCACCCAACTGGGCGGCAGCTTTACAGTCATGTGCTCCACACCCACCCAACTGGGCGGCAGCTTTACAGTCATGTGCTCCACACCCACCCAACTGGGCGGCAGCTTTACAGTCATGTGCTCCACACCCACCCAACTGGGCGGCAGCTTTACAGTCATGTGCTCCACACCCACCCAACTGGGCGGCAGCTTTACAGTCATGTGCTCCACACCCACCCAACTGGGCGGCAGCTTTACAGTCATGTGCTCCACACCCACCCAACTGGGCGGCAGCTTTACAGTCATGTGCTCCACGCCCACCCAACTGGGCGGCAGCTTTACAGTCATGTGCTCCACGCCCACCCAACTGGGCGGCAGCTTTAGTCATGTGCTCCACACCTACCCAACTGGGCGGCAGCTTTACAGTCATGTGCTCCACACCTACCCAACTGGGCGGCAGCTTTACAGTCATGTGCTCCACACCTACCCAACTGGACGGCAGCTTTACAGTCATGTGCTCCACACCCACCCAACTGGGCGGCAGCTTTACAGTCATGTGCTCCACACCCACCCAACTGGGCGGCAGCTTTACAGTCATGTGCTCCACACCCACCCAACTGGGCGGCAGCTTTACAGTCATGTGCTCCACACCCACCCAACTGGGCGGCAGCTTTACAGTCATGTGCTCCACACCCACCCAACTGGGCGGCAGCTTTACAGTCATGTGCTCCACACCCACCCAACTGGGCGGCAGCTTTACAGTCATGTGCTCCACACCCACCCAACTGGGCGGCAGCGTTACAGTCATGTGCTCCACACCCACCCAACTGGGCGGCAGCTTTACAGTCATGTGCTCCACACCCACCCAACTGGGCGGCAGCTTTACAGTCATGTGCTCCACGCCCACCCAACTGGGCGGCAGCTTTACAGTCATGTGCATGCTACACCTACAGTAAACAAACTGTGGATACTTGCCTAAGATTCCCGGCAGCACATCATTATGAATGAAGTACTTAAACATTTCAGTGAGTAAGGGATGAGTGAGTGAGTAAAGGATAGATGTAACCAGCTGTTGGTGTCGTCGGGAATTGGATAGGAATGAGTGAGAGTGGATCCTATGAACTGACTCACTGGTGCAGTGAGGAAACAATTTATCGCACTCACCTTCCATCAAGTTTCAGTAAGAGATCAAACCAACAGGAATCCTGTGTGTAAACAGGACTCACATCACACTTGACAGGATTAAGGAATGTATTTTTCACTATCCTCTGCTCATATTTGTCATATTTTTCCTCCCATGAAATCATTCTTAGGTGTTAGCAGAAATAGATTATTTCCATTCAGAAATAGAAATATTCAGATCTATTCAGATCTATTTCAGAAATAGATCTTTCTATTAGCAGAAATAGATTAGATATTAAGACGGAGTATTGACCCTTTGTTCCTTCTTTGACGACCAATTCTACCAGACAACGCCCACAACAGTGGGATAAATCATAACAGTGGATCATGAACAATAAATAGCAAAGAACTATAAAGTTATTTATAGAGAAAATTATACAACTCTCTCAGCAAACCTGATATATATATATATATATATATATATATATATATATATATATATATATATATATATATATATATATATATATATATATATATATATATATTTGGCTCAGCCATTCTCGAAAAAAAGTACAAAATTGGTATTTTCAGTTTGGTCCAAAGCTTTAGAATCGTTAAGAAATAGAGCATTGAGGGGTCACGTGAGTATAGTGTTTATTAAGTCCCCCATTAAGAATGAAACAGAAAATGGGCAGGTATATACACAGGTATAAACCTGGATCTTGGAGTATATTCACAGATTCTTTCAGTCTTGGATTATCTTCAGGGATAAAAGTATACTTGCTGGCTGGGCTTCAGGCAATTGTGTTGGCCTTGATAACCCTCCAGAGGTTGATGGGCCCCAAGTCCAAAACCAAACCAAGAGACATGGGGCCCCAAGTCCAAGACTAAACCAAGAAACCAACCCGTTCTCGCACTTGCTTATAGTCAATATTGGCTTATTTAATAAGTGCATATGTGACATACTAATTGATTGTGAATATTTTAGTTTACCTTGAAAAGCTTCATAGAAAACACCGACCTCACCTAACCACCTAACCTTCTTAGTATGTTAAGATAAGCATCTTATTGCTTCTTAATTACAATTATTACTTAACCTATACCGTTGATAGATAGGTTTCTTGCCTATGCAAGAAACATAGGCCGTAAGTCCGGATACGGATTATAAGGATTCAGGATAGGATAGGACGGGGGGGGGGGGTGGAAAGGAATGTAGCCCAACTACTTGTATGGACGGTCGGGGATTGAACGCCGACCTGCATGACGCTCTGCCGTCGCTCTACCGTCCAAGTAGTTGGGCCGTCTTCAAGAAGACTGGTTGATATGCAAGATATGCATTTAAAACGTTAATATTAAGGCGCTTTAATTTGTACCGATACGTAATGAATACGACGCATTAAGTGAGAGGACAGGTTGTTGAGCCATGGGGAAACGCGAGGCTGGGCCTTTGTTTTCCTCCGTCAGCTGTCTTTGTTTTCATCCGTCAGCTGTGCCTTTGTTTACGTCCGTCAGCTGTGCCTTTGTTTACGTCCGTCAGCTGTGCCTTTGTTTACGTCCGTCAGCTGTGCCTTTGTTTACGTCCGTCAGCTGTGCCTTTGTTTACGTCCGTCAGCTGTGCCTTTGTTTACGTCCGTCAGCTGTGCCTTTGTTTACCTCCGTCAGCTGTGCCTTTGTTTACGTCCGTCAGCTGTGCCTTTGTTTACCTCCGTCAGCTGTGCCTTTGTTTACCTCCGTCAGCTGTGCCTTTGTTTACATCCGTCAGCTGTGCCTTTGTTTACATCCATCAGCTGTGCCTTTGTTTACGTCCGTCAGCTGTGCCTTTGTTTACCTCCGTCAGCTGTGCCTTTGTTTACGTCCGTCAGCTGTGCCTTTGTTTACCTCCGTCAGCTGTGCCTTTGTTTACATCCGTCAGCTGTGCCTTTGTTTACATCCGTCAGCTGTGCCTTTGTTTACATCCATCAGCTGACTCAGAGTTTTTCTAACTGAATCGACCAAAACGTTAAAAATGCGACGTATTACTCAAACACTAAAGCACCGTAATACTGACGTTTTCTGTGCCTGGAGGCGGGGGTGAGGAGCTGTGGTCCTTAGTCACCGTCACTCAGACCTGCCAATACTAACTTGGGTTGACGTTCTGATTCACACTCGTGCTATATGCCCTTATTGCCCCCCCCCCCATCCCCCCATCAGGCTCCTCAAGCCCCCCATCTGTTGCCTCACTGGGGGGGGGAGTGCCTGGGGCAGGGGGGGAGTGCCTGGGGCAGGGGGGGGAGTGTCTGGGGCAGGGGGGAGTGCCTGGGGCAAGGGGGGAGTGTCTGGGGCAGGGGGGAGTGCCTGGGGCAAGGGGGGAGTGCCTGGAGCAGGGGAGAGGGGTGGCACTTGAGTTAAGCTCTCCCAGCCCTGGAGGGAGCGTAAACTCTTACCTGGCCCTGGAGTGAGCCTTGTTTCTAACGTGGGGCCCTGGAGGGAGCGTTGTTTCTAACGTGGGGCCCTGGAGGGAGCGTTGTTTCTAACGTGGGGCCCTGGAGGGAGCGTTGTTTCTAACGTGGGGCCCTGGAGGGAGCGTTGTTTCTAACGTGGGGCCCTGGAGGGAGCGTTGTTTCTAACGTGGGGCCCTGGAGGGAGCGTTGTTTCTAACGTGGGGCCCTGGAGGGAGCGTTGTTTCTAACGTGGGCCCTGGAGGGAGCGTTGTACCTTGTACAGCCCAGGTGAGCGCGGTACATCTTCTGCTGCCCTGAAACGAGCATTGCAACTTCTCATGGTCATGCAGGGGGCGGGGCATTATATCTTTCGTGGTCTTGGAGCATGCATTGCATCTTCTGTGACCATTAAGAGAACGTGTCTTAAATGTTGATTACAGGAGTGTTATCGTCGGCAACCTTGACGGAGGGAGCGTTGAACTATTGCATTGGAGCAAAGATTGCATCATACCTTCCTCACATCCGTAAGGGAGCATTGCGTTGATGGGAGCAACACTATCGCGTACTACGATCCCTGTGGGAGCGTTGTGTGTACCATGTGCCTTTGTTTACATGCGTCAGCTGTGCCTTGTGTTTACATGCGTCAGCTGTGCCTTGTGTTTACATGCGTCAGCTGTGCCTTGTGTTTACATGCGTCAGCTGTGCCTTGTGTTTACATGCGTCAGCTGTGCCTTGTGTTTACATGCGTCAGCTGTGCCTTGTGTTTACATGCGTCAGCTGTGCCTTGTGTTTACATCCATCAGCTGACACAGACGAGGAAATGACCTCGGAGATTTGTTTCCCCTCCCACAGTCAGCTGACTTGAGTTTAGGTTATGACCTGAGCTTTTTCTTCAGTATTTATAAAGTAGTGGGACGGGGGTAGGTGGTGTCGGCTCCCTCAGCTTGGCTACCAAACACGGCTTTTGTTCAATGTTTTAGTCTTTTGTTCCTTCCTTCCCCCCACCCCCCTTATCCGTAAGCGACCCGGGTTCGATCCCCGGGTTGTTCCCCATTTTGGCCCTACACGTCGATCGTCAAATCCAATTTGTTTTCGTTGTTTAGGTCTGCCACTGGAAACGTGATGAGCAGCTGTTGGTAACCCCAGACGGCCTCAGCGGCTCCAGGGAGGGAGGGGGGTGGGGGGTGGGGGTGAGGGGGGTTGTGACCCCTCGCTTGTGACGTCACACACCACGTGACACGCCCCCTCCTCCCTCCCCCCCCCCCCCAGGTCCCACGAGCCAGGTGTTTACTGAGTATATATTTAACGCTCTAGAGAAACGCCTTGTGTCAGGTGTAACATATATATATAATATATATATATATATATATATATATATATATATATATATATATATATATATATATATATATATATATATATATAATTCATTATATTTGGGGACAGGAAGCCAGAATGTTTTCAGACACGTTAGGCTTATATCGAGGCTTCCACATCCCCTCCCCCTCCCACAGGATGCAACTCCACAAGAAGCTGACTATCTCCTGAGTACCTACTTACTGCTAGGTGAACAGAGGCATTAGGTGAAAGGTAATGTGTGCAACCATTTCTATCCCGCCCGGGATTCGAATTCGACAGGGGTGGTGGCAGGATTGGTGATAGTGGTGGTGGCAGCGGGTGGTGGTTGTCGGGGTGATGGTGGCAGGGGTGGTGGTGGCAGGGGTGCTGGCGGCAGGGGTGCTGGCAGGAATGGTGGTGGCAGGAGTGGTGGTGGCAGGGATGCTGGTGGCAGGAGTGGTGGTGGCAGGGATGCTGGTGGCAGGAGTGGTGGTGGCAGGGATGCTGGTGGCAGGAGTGGTGGTGGCAGGGATGCTGGTGGCAGGAGTGGTGGTGGCAGGGATGCTGGTGGCAGGAGTGGTGGTGGCAGGGATGCTGGTGGCAGGAGTGGTGGTGGCAGGGATGCTGGTGGCAGGAGTGGTGGTGGCAGGGATGCTGGTGGCAGGAGTGGTGGTGGCAGGGATGCTGGTGGCAGGAGTGGTGGTGGCAGGGATGCTGGTGGCAGGAGTGGTGGTGGCAGGGATGCTGGTGGCACAGGGTGGTGGTGGCAGGGGGTGGTGGCAGCAGCAGCAGCACCAGGGGGGGGGTGGTCTCCAACTGGCGCTCTTCAACAAGGCCACAAAGAACAAGAGCCTCCTCACCTATTTCTGGACATTCCACAGTATATTTAGCTCCCTTCATTATTCACACCCTCTCTTGTCTACTCTTGGCCTTGTCTCTTTATCCTCCTCCTTCCTCCTTTATCCTCCTCCTT
>NC_091164.1:4269911-4284959 GCF_040958095.1 Procambarus clarkii
TCTTGGAGTCGAAGAACCCGGTCGTCAGCGCCTTCCGCTTGAGGAGGTAAGGTCGTCTCTTCTTCTGTACCGCCCCGGCGCTGTGTTCTGAGGGCAGGAGAGGTCGTGGTCAATGGTGGGGGCTACACCAGGGGTCGTGGTCAGTGGTGGGGGCTACACCAGGGGTCGTGGTCAGTGGTGGGGGCTACACCAGGGGTCGTGGTCAATGGTGGGGGCTACACCAAGGGTCGTGGTCAATGGTGGGGGCTACACCAGGGGTCGTGGTCAGTGGTGGGGGCTACACCAGGGGTCGTGGTCAGTGGTGGGGGCTACACCAGGGGGTCACGGTCAGTGGTGGGGGCTACACCAGGGGTCACTGTCAGTGGTGGGGGCTACACCAGGGGTCACGGTCAGTGGTGGGGGCTACACCAGGGGTCACGGTCAGTGGTGGGGGGCTACACCAGGGGTCACGGTCAGTGGTGGGGGGCTACACCAGGGGTCGTGGTCAGTGGTGGGGGCTACACCAGGGGTCGTGGTCAGTGGTGGGGGCTACACCAGGGGTCGTGGTCAGTGGTGGGGGCTACACCAGGGGTCACGGTCAGTGGTGGGGGCTATACCAGGGGTCACTGTCAATGGTGGGGGCTACACCAGGGGTCACGGTCAGTGGTGGGGGCTACACCAGGGGTCACGGTCAGTGGTGGGGGCTACACCAGGGGTCACGGTCAGTGGTGGGGGCTACACCAGGGGTCGTGGTCAGTGGTGGGGGGCTACACCAGGGGTCGTGGTCAGTGGTGGGGGGCTACACCAGGGGTCATGATCAGTGGTGGGGGCTACACCAGGGGTCGTGATCAGTGGTGGGGGCTACACCAGGGGTCGTGGTCAGTGGTGGGGGCTACACCAGGGGTCGTGGTCAGTGGTGGGGGCTACACCAGGGGTCACGGTCAGTGGTGGGGGCTACACCAGGGGTCGTGGTCAGTGGTGGGGGGCTACACCAGGGGTCATGATCAGTGGTGGGGGCTACACCAGGGGTCACAAGAGGTCAGGGGTCACCATGTACTAAGGGAGACAGAGGAGCAACACACTAATATTGACCAGAATGTATTTACTAACCTATGTCTGTACTCCTCTGTCACCAGGGGGGACTAAGTCGCTTTAGCTCCTGGGTCCCGCCTCGGACCCCTCCCCCCCCCATCACACACACACACACACACACACACACACACACACACACACACACACACACACAATGTTATAGTTACATTGATACAGCGTTGCAATCTACTTCTAATGCTTCTGTAATCTACTTTTAATCCATAGAAGTACAAGGAAGGTATCTACTTCCTACTTTATACTGAAGAAATATTACATCAGCCATTAGTTTCTATCCTTGTCTCCTCCTCCTCCTGGCTAGCTCTGAGTATTTTTTATGTCGTGATCTTATCTACCCTGTTTTCTCTCGAAGACGTTGAGTAACAATCCTGAATCTTCTTCAGCTTCGTTACATTTGTAACCAGGTCAGGTTACGGTTTTATTAAAATAATAAAACACAACCAAAATATTTAAATAAATTGTAAAGCATCTCAGGATATAGTCAAATATTGTATAAAATCTCTATTGTTTAATAAAACTGAAAACGAAATTCCTTATATTAAAACTGGTGTTTAGCAAAACTGTCTTTAAAAGTTTGTACTTTAAAAAACAAAATATAACTTGGCATATACCACATATGTACTTATCAATCAGCCAAATAGTGACTATAAGCAATAAGTCATATATGTACTGTCTTGTGCGAGAGCTGGTTGCATGCTGAGGGCGCTCGTGCTGAAGAATGTTGGGGTGAGCAGGTGGTGAGGCTCGGGTGCCTGGCCACCTCCCTGACTCTCTCTCAAAGGGTTGTCAGTTCAGTTCCCTCGTTGGTACAGTCAGCTAACTGTATAACTAGTTACAGCTAACTGTAAGACAGCTCTTTTAGTGCCGGGACTCGTGCTGAACCATGACGTGTCCCACCCGGTACAGTACCAAGCTGTACTAACACCGTATACAATACTATACATCAATCTATTTCAGATCCATTCCTGCTGTAGGAAGCTGATTTCAACGCTTCCGTCTCAACTAATAAGTCGCGTTTCTTACGGTGTCATAAACGTTACAAATGGAACCTACTAAGAACAGTAACGGCTTTCAAATATTTGCATTGCCAATATATCGGGCTCGATACGTTAGGTGGGTTGCTTGGGCTCGTATGTTTCTGGTTAGACTAAACGGTTGGATTTGTTACGGAGTGGCAAGTCAAGGGAATGGGTTGAATAATAAGTTAACACATGCCATGGTTACATTTTGCGAACACTAAAATAGTTCATAATTACTCCATACTAAAATGAACATACAAGATGTGAATGATAAGAGATGCTCCTGGGATTAAAATCCAGCTTCATGTTAGCTGGAGTTTGCTATTTCTAACACTAAAGAGCTAAATGTAGCGAAAGCTGCCAAAGTCCACAATGAAACATACAGGACGTGTATGTCAGCCATATTAACGCAGCATACCAAATCAACCGATTATGTAACGATAGTTGGGTTGTTAACGCACTCGACACACAGGCTTAAAAATGTCCACTGTGGCAAATTCAGCTTTCTGCCCATCACCAGCGTTCAGCAGTGGCGTCAACACTGCTCTGAAATTAGCACACAGAGCCTGCTTTCATACGCAAATCACACATGACATAACCGCAAGAATGTCCTGTATATTGGTTCTACCTCACGTGTTTTGGGCGTACCCGCCTGGTGGTAAACAGAGAGCCGTGCTAGCATCAGCCACACACTGCAGGCTTTGGTGGTTATGGCCACTCAGGAGGAGCCAGGGGGGAGCGCTGAGCTGCTGATGGCGCTGATATGGCAAGAGTGATTCCTGAGTGGCGTGGATGTCCGAGGTATGATGATTACCGTCACGTCACAGTGTAGCCACATGTGAGATTCAGTGCCAGACTGAGGGATGGGGTGGACCAGTGGTGGGCCAGCATGATGGGGTGGACCAGTGGTGGACCAGCATGAGGGGGTGGACCAGTGGTGGACCAGCATGATGGGGTGGACCAGTGGTGGGCCAGCATGATGGGGTGGACCAGTGGTGGGCCAGCATGATGGGGTGGACCAGTGGTGGGCCAGCATGATGGGGTGGACCAGTGGTGGGCCAGCATGATGGGGTGGACCAGTGGTGGACCAGCATGAGGGGGGGGGGTGACCTCAGAGGACAGTTGCCGGAAGGTAAACAAAGGGGGGGGGGCAAATTTGACCTCATGTTATCAAGCTTTGCAGCGTCGCCGGCAACCTCGGAGCCCAGGAGCTTGACCTCCCCTCCGTCTGCAAGGTCAGGTCACCACAGGTCAATGGTCTACTCTAAAGGTCAGTAACACAGATTTAAACTTAAATTCTCAGTGAAATGTAAAATGACATATATCCAATCTTTTTGTTTCAGCTTAAGAGGAGAAACTTGCTAATGGTCATTCCTAAGTCAATCTTTAATGAGACTTAAGTTCCCCTCAAGAGCGACGTTATCTTGAGATGATTTCGGGGCTTTAGTGTCCCCGCGGCCCGGTCCTCGACCAGGCCTTCACCCCCAGGAAGCAGCCCGTGACAGCTGACTAACACCCAGGTACCTATTTTACTGCTAGGTAACAGGGACATAGGGTGAAAGAAACTCTGCCCATTGTTTCTCGCCGGCGCCCGGAATCGAACCCGGGACCACAGGATCACAAGTCCAGCGTGCTGTCCGCTCGGCCGACCGGCTCCCATGAATGTACACCGGCGACGTGTACATTCTCTGTATATCAATTAATCCAAAGTCAAGTTGAGGTAATTCCTCCTGTACAATAATCGTTGGGGTCAATTATCAGCTCAAAACGGAGTCGAAATATTTCTTGAACGAAACACGTTTGGTTTGAAGAACATAAGAACTCATAACTGGAGCGGAAGACCTATTGACCCATAATAGGCCGCTACTATTGACCTCCACCGGCGCTCATAACCTAACCTAACCTTCAGAGAGATAATATGAAATCGTCGTAGGATCTCACGGCTCTTTATCTCACCAGGAAATCCTTATATCAATAACCCTGCTCCCAAAAACCCAGTATTTACCCTGGTCTTTCCTGAATCTAAACTTGTACATTATATTGCGTGTTTATATGGACATTGCTTATACCATCCAACGTCTCTCATTTCCCTCCCCTACCCTCCTTCCGATCCCTCCCTCTATCTCCCTCCCACCTCGCTTGCATCCCTCCCTTTTGCCTGCCTGGCTGTCTGCACTCACCTCTGGGGAGCCGGATGTGACAGCCCAGGTTGAGGGCTTGAAGCTTGGCGATGGCCAGCTGCTGGACGGTGAGTCGCTCCAGCTCGGTCAGCTGCAGGAGGCTGGAGGTCTCCAGGGTCACCACCCGTCCCGTCACGGACGACCACGTGTTCCGGCCCTGCAGAGAACCACACCTCGTCACTGTTATGCTAGTGGGGGTAGGTGTGGGAGGGACAGGTGTGGGAGGGACAGGTGTGGGAGGGACAGGTGTGGGGAGGGTGTGTGGGGGACAGGTGTGGGAGGGACAGGTGTGGGAGGGGAGGATGTGGGAGGGACAGGTGTGGGAGGGGAGGGTGTGTGGGGGACAGGTGTGGGAGGGACAGGTGTACAGGGGCAGGAACACCAGGATTTTAGCCACATAACAGGAACTCTAAAGAATTTAACACATAAAAATATTGAGATAGGAGAACCTTCGTAAAATAACCGAGAATAACCTGTAGTGAACATGCTCAACAATCACAGACAATACTGTGATCACCCCCCTCCCCCCACCCCCGACACACTCACACAATCATACACAATACAATAACACATTCGAGTGTTGTTGTTGTTGTTGTTGTTTTAGATTTAGCTACTCAGAACGAAGTGTCTATGTAGCACGGGCTATGGTGAGCCCGTAAAAAGTGGCAGGACGCTTAACATACATATCGAAGGCCACGTTAGACAGAGTTGTGGAACACACACACACACACACACACACACACACACACACACACACACACACACACACACACACACACACACACACACACACACACAACGCAAGAGTTAACATTAGAGGTCTGTAGGACTCGTGAGCTTGCGGATAATAAGCGACAAAAGTCACCAGAGGACCCCACTCTTAACGCCATGCAACAAAGCGTTTAGTGCAAGAATGACAAAGTGTTCGTCCATGCAACAGAAAAGTGCTACTCTCGACAGCCATCTGGTTAACAAGACAAGTGGTCATATTCTGATGGGTACAAGACAAGTGGTCATATTCTGATGGGTACAAGACAAGTGGTCATATTCTGATGGGTACAAGACAAGTGGTCATATTCTGATGGGTACAAGACAAGGGGTCATATTCTGATGGGTACAAGACAAGTGGTCATATTCTGATGGGTACAAGACAAGTGGTCATATTCTGATGGGTACAAGACAAGTGGTCATATTCTGATGGGTACAAGACAAGTGGTCATATTCTGATGGGTACAAGTCTTACCTTTTATGTTCAACATTTGTGGTGGTGGCTGAATGTCGTCTCCTGAAGCCTGAATTGAAAATCCTGAAAGCCTGAATTTCATCTCCACAAGAGGCAATGGAACTAGACGATCGCCTTTCGTTAGACGGGTAATCACCTCAATGTTACAAGGAGTAGACTCAGGAAGCTATAGCAGCCTTGGACTCTATTTTCACGCGTGTCAGACGAGACCGGAACTCGTCTGACACTTGACGTCTGACACCCATCCCACATCCTTATCCTGATCCCTTCAGGTGCTATGTAGTCGTAACGGTTTGGCGCTCTCTCCTGATAACTCTCCTAAGCTAACTGCAGTGGACCCAGCTGGTGTCAGTAACGTTGTGATATTCTAAACATTTAGAATATTCAACATTTAGATATTCTAAACATCTAAACGTTTATCAAATATTGATAAACATTTATTGGACAAACGTGAGATTATCCAATAGTTATCTCGATTGCCACAATCTGTATGATGAAACAATGTCTGTGTGTGTCTGTCTGTGAGTCTGTCTGAGTCAATATGCCGACTTTACAGGGAAAATAGAATAAGGTACGGGACGGACATTGGCCTACTTCAACAGGCCTAAGTTAAATACTTTAAGAAACACTAGGATTTATGGAGAAAATCCCACCTTCCAGACGATTTTCATGGTCAAATTTGAAATATTCGGTGTTCTTCCCATAGAGTTTTTCAGTGCTTTTTGTAATATATTTTCCAAGAGACTCGAACAGTTGCTTCTTTAATAACAACTTCAAGGAAACATCACTGTAGCCTCAAGGTAGTCCCATGGTACCATCAAGGTAGTCTTCTGGTACTGCCTTGAGGGTACCATGGGGTCTTCAGGTAACCTTAAGGTAAGCCTTCAGGTAACGTCAAGGTAGCCATTCTACTTAATGAAATACACGTTGATTCTGTGATTAAAAATATTGCAAATCAATATTGTATTTTCATATCTCTCACAGTAACCTTTTAAGTCAACACTTATTTAATTTTATATTATTTATCTTAATACAGTATACTTAAAAATGACGTGATTTAGCTATGAGGAAATGTTGGAGTTATTCAATAGGATTGAACTCTCGTCTCTGACTGTCTAAACTGTTTGAAAGAGCCCCCGTGTAAAGCTCTAATGTATTCTGGCTAAAGTAAGTGCCTTCAGGCGTGAGGTGGGGCACCGTAGTTCAGTAAGCACAACTCACTCACTGTATTGAGTACACACACAGTTACGGTGTCGCTTCCTAAATGATATATAAATATTGTTGTAAATACACGCATGCGCAATGCGTACACTACGTGAAAGTGAGAGTGAGGGAGAGTGAAGAGCGAGGGAGAGTGAGGGAGAGTGAAGAGCGAGGGAGAGTGAGAGCGAGTGAGAGCGAGTGAGAGCGAGGGAGAGCGAGGGAGAGCGAGGGAGAGTGAAGAGCGAGGGAGAGTGAGGGAGAGTGAAGAGCGAGGGAGAGTGAGGGAGAGTGAAGAGCGAGGGAGAGTGAGGGAGAGTGAAGAGCGAGGGAGAGTGAGGGAGAGTGAGAGCGAGGGAGAGCGAGGGAGAGCGAGGGAGAGCGAGGGAGAGCGAGGGAGAGCGAGGGAGAGCGAGGGAGAGCGAGGGAGAGTGAAGAGCGAGGGAGAGTGAGGGAGAGTGAAGAGCGAGGGAGAGTGAGAGCGAGTGAGAGCGAGGGAGAGCGAGGGAGAGTGAAGAGCGAGGAAGAGAATGAGCGAGAGAGAGTGAAGAGAAAGCGCAGAAGGAAAGTAAGATAATTATTGGGAGAAAGCACTATGCCACGACGAGTTTACAGCACTTGGAAGGGATACGAGGACAAGGAGTTGAGATGTGAGGATGGAGGGAAGGAACGGTGTCCAACCAATTGGACCATCGGGGATAGAACGCCGACTTGCAAGAAACGAGACCGTTGCCGTACCGAGGATCACAAGACGATGGATAATGTCCTCTACAGTGTCCATCCGATTGGGATTAGTCGATAGAACAACGACCGCGTTTCTTGCAAGTCGGGGTTCGATTCCTAATAGTCCAAATGGTTGAAGGCCCCCTACAGCAGCCCGTCCTTGCATACAATGATCCAAGTTCGTTAATCCAGCCGCCATACCCCCTGTTTATGAATGAAAAGCGGTTTACACACACGACTCACAACTGATGACGTCTGAACGCTTCCGGAACAAGTGCTTCGCTCACGTCCTCAGTTCGAACCACAGTTCTATAAATGCTTCACCCACGTAATACAAATACAAATAATCGCCAACAGAGCTTAAACACCTAACCTAACCCACGCCTAACTATAGATAGAATTTATATGTATAATTTAATATACGAAAACAAATCAATTTTCACTAGACAGTATGTTAAAATTGACGAATGCGTCTGGGGAAGACGGCCGCTGCTTTAACCAGCCTAGCGTGAGGACGGGTCGTCTACCGTGTGAGGGAGCTGTAGTGTAGCGAGGTACTGAGCGCTCTGAGAGGTGACTGAAGAGCTTGTGCAAGGTGCAGTGAGGCAGAGAAGGTGTGAGCAGCCAAGAGTACGCCGCCACAACACCTTGAGGCCAAGATATTATGGCGCCCTGTTATTGTCAGGTTCACGGAGGGTTGATGAGTGACGAGGGGAAGATGGGAAGAGGGGAGGGAGAGGAGGACGAGGATAAAGGGGAGAGGAGAAGGATAAAGGTGGAAGGAGGAGGATAAAGGGGGAAGGAGGAGGATAAAGGGGGAAGGAGGAGGATAAAGGGGGAAGGAGGAGGATAAAGGTGGAAGGAGGAGGATAAAGGGGGAAGGAGGAGGATAAAGGAGGAAGGAGGAGGATAAAGGGGGAAGGAGGAGGATAAAGGGGGAAGGAGGAGGATAAAGGAGGAAGGAGGAGGATAAAGAGACAAGGCCAAGAGTAGACAAGAGAGGGTGTGAATAATGAAGAGAGCTAAATATACTGTGGAATGTCCAGAAATAGGTGAGGAGGCTCTTGTTCTTTGTGGCCTTGTTGAAGAGCGCCAGTTGGAGACCACCCCCCCCCCCTGGTGCTGCTGCTGCTGCCACCACCCCCTGCCACCACCACCCTGTGCCACCAGCATCCCTGCCACCACCACTCCTGCCACCAGCATCCCTGCCACCACCATTCCTGCCACCAGCATCCCTGCCACCACCATTCCTGCCACCACCCCTGCCACCACCACCCCTGCCACCACCACCCCTGCCACCATCACCCGCTGCCACCACCACTATCACCAATCCTGCCACCACCCCTGTCGAATTCGAATCCCGGGCGGGATAGAAATGGTTGCACACATTACCTTTCACCTAATGCCTCTGTTCACCTAGCAGTAAGTAGGTACTCAGGAGATAGTCAGCTTCTTGTGGAGTTGCATCCTGTGGGAGGGGGAGGGGATGTGGAAGCCTCGATATAAGCCTAACGTGTCTGAAAACATTCTGGCTTCCTGTCCCCAAATATAATGAATTAATAATTTATTATATATATATATATATATATATATATATATATATATATATATATATATATATATATAATGTCGTACCTAGTAGCCAGAACGCACTTATCAGCCTACAATGCAAGGCCCGATTTGCCTAATAAGCCAAGTTTTCATGAATTAATATGTTTTCTCTAGTTTTTTTCTTACGAAATGATAAAGCTACCCATTTCATTATGTATGAGGTCAATTTTTTTTTAATGGAGTTAAAATTAAGGTAGATATATGACCGAACCTAACCAACCCTACCTAACCTAACCTATCTTCATTGGTTAGGTTCGGTTAGGTAGCAGAAAAAGTTAGGTTAGGTTAGGTAGGTTAGGTAGTCGAAAAAACATTAATTCATGAAAACTTGGCTTATTAGGCAAATCGGGCCTTGAATAGTAGGCTGATAAGTACGTTCTGGCTATTAGGTACGACATTATATATATATATATATATATATATATTATATATATATATATGTCGTACCTAGTAGCCAGAACTCACTTCTCAGCCTACTATTCAAGGCCCGATTTGCCTAATAAGCCAAGTTTTCCTGAATTAATATATTTACTATAATTTTTATCTTATGAAATGATAAAGTAACCCTTTTCTCTATGTATGAGGTCAATTTTTTTTTATTGGAGTTAAAATTAACGAAGATATATGACCGAACCTAACCAACCCTACCTAACCTAACCTAACCTATATTTATAGGTAAGGTTAGGTTAGAAAGCCAAAAAAAGCTAGGTTAGGTTAGGTTAGGTAGGTTAGGTAGACGAAAAAAACATTAATTCATGAAAACTTGGCTTATTAGGCAAATCGGGCCTTGAATAGTAGGCTGAGAAGTGCGTTCTGGCTATTAGGTACGACATATATATATATATTATATATATATATATATATATATATATATATATATATATATATATATATATATATATGTGTTACACCTGACACAAGGCGTTTCTCTAGAGCGTTAAATATATACTCAGTAAACACCTGGCTCGTGGGACCTGGGGGGGGGGGGGGGAGGGAGGAGGGGGCGTGTCACGTGGTGTGTGACGTCACAAGCGAGGGGTCACAACCCCCCTCACCCCCACCCCCCCCCCCCCTCCCTCCCTGGAGCCGCTGAGGGCGTCTGGGGTTACCAACAGCTGCTCATCACGTTTCCAGTGGCAGACCTAAACAACGAAAACAAATTGGGATTTGACGATCGACGTGTAGGGCCAAAATGGGGAACAACCCGGGGATCGAACCCGGGTCGCTTACGGATAAGGGGGGTGGGGGGAAGGAAGGAACAAAAGACTAAAACATTGAACAAAAGCCGTGTTTGGTAGCCAAGCTGAGGGAGCCGACACCACCTACCCCCGTCCCACTACTTTATAAATACTGAAGAAAAAGCTCAGGTCATAACCTAAACTCAAGTCAGCTGACTGTGGGAGGGGAAACAAATCTCCGAGGTCATTTCCTCGTCTGTGTCAGCTGATGGATGTAAACACAAGGCACAGCTGACGCATGTAAACACAAGGCACAGCTGACGCATGTAAACACAAGGCACAGCTGACGCATGTAAACACAAGGCACAGCTGACGCATGTAAACACAAGGCACAGCTGACGCATGTAAACACAAGGCACAGCTGACGCATGTAAACAAAGGCACATGGTACACACAACGCTCCCACAGGGATCGTAGTACGCGATAGTGTTGCTCCCATCAACGCAATGCTCCCTTACGGATGTGAGGAAGGTATGATGCAATCTTTGCTCCAATGCAATAGTTCAACGCTCCCTCCGTCAAGGTTGCCGACGATAACACTCCTGTAATCAACATTTAAGACACGTTCTCTTAATGGTCACAGAAGATGCAATGCATGCTCCAAGACCACGAAAGATATAATGCCCCGCCCCCTGCATGACCATGAGAAGTTGCAATGCTCGTTTCAGGGCAGCAGAAGATGTACCGCGCTCACCTGGGCTGTACAAGGTACAACGCTCCCTCCAGGGCCCCACGTTAGAAACAACGCTCCCTCCAGGGCCCCACGTTAGAAACAACGCTCCCTCCAGGGCCCCACGTTAGAAACAACGCTCCCTCCAGGGCCCCACGTTAGAAACAACGCTCCCTCCAGAGCCCCACGTTAGAAACAACGCTCCCTCCAGGGTCCACGTTAGAAACAACGCTCCCTCCAGGGCCCCACGTTAGAAACAACGCTCCCTCCAGGGCCCCACGTTAGAAACAACGCTCCCTCCAGGGCCCCACGTTAGAAACAACGCTCACTCCAGGACCAGGTAAGAGTTTACGCTCCCTCCAGGGCTGGGAGAGCTTAACTCAAGTGCCACCCCTCTCCCCTGCTCCAGGCACTCCCCCCTTGCCCCAGGCACTCCCCCCCCTGCCCCAGGCACTCCCCCCCCCTGCCCCAGGCACTCCCCCCCCTGCCCCAGGCACTCCCCCCCCCAGTGAGGCAACAGATGGGGGGCTAGAGGAGCCTGATGGGGGGATGGGGGGGGGGGCAATAAGGGCATATAGCACGAGTGTGAATCAGAACGTCAACCCAAGTTAGTATTGGCAGGTCTGAGTGACGGTGACTAAGGACCACAGCTCCTCACCCCCGCCTCCAGGCACAGAAAACGTCAATATTACGGTGCTTTAGTGTTTGAGTAATACGTCGCATTTTTAACGTTTTGGTCGATTCAGTTAGAAAAACTCTGAGTCAGCTGATGGATGTAAACAAAGACACAGCTGACGGACGTAAACAAAGGCACAGCTGACGGACGTAAACAAAGGCACAGCTGACGGAGGTAAACAAAGGCACAGCTGACGGACGTAAACAAAGGCACAGCTGACGGAGGTAAACAAAGGCACAGCTGACGGACGTAAACAAAGGCACAGCTGACGGACGTAAACAAAGGCACAGCTGACGGACGTAAACAAAGGCACAGCTGACGGACGTAAACAAAGGCACAGCTGACGGACGTAAACAAAGGCACAGCTGACGGACGTAAACAAAGGCACAGCTGACGGACGTAAACAAAGGCACAGCTGACGGACGTAAACAAAGGCACAGCTGACGGACGTAAACAAAGGCCCAGCCTCGCGTTTCCCCATGGCTCAACAACCTGTCCTCTCACTTAATGCGTCGTATTCATTACGTATCGGTACAAATTAAAGCGCCTTAATATTAACGTTTTAAATGCATATCTTGCATATCAACCAGTCTTCTTGAAGACGGCCCAACTACTTGGACGGTAGAGCGACGGCAGAGCGTCATGCAGGTCGGCGTTCAATCCCCGACCGTCCATACAAGTAGTTGGGCTACATTCCTTTCCACCCCCCCCCCGTCCTATCCTATCCTGAATCCTTATAATCCGTATCCGGACTTACGGCCTATGTTTCTTGCATAGGCAAGAAACCTATCTATCAACGGTATAGGTTAAGTAATAATTGTAATTAAGAAGCAATAAGATGCTTATCTTAACATACTAAGAAGGTTAGGTGGTTAGGTGAGGTCGGTGTTTTCTATGAAGCTTTTCAAGGTAAACTAAAATATTCACAATCAATTAGTATGTCACATATGCACTTATTAAATAAGCCAATATTGACTATAAGCAAGTGCGAGAACGGGTTGGTTTCTTGGTTTAGTCTTGGACTTGGGGCCCCATGTCTCTTGGTTTGGTTTTGGACTTGGGGCCCATCAACCTCTGGAGGGTTATCAAGGCCAACACAATTGCCTGAAGCCCAGCCAGCAAGTATACTTTTATCCCTGAAGATAATCCAAGACTGAAAGAATCTGTGAATATACTCCAAGATCCAGGTTTATACCTGTGTATATACCTGCCCATTTTCTGTTTCATTCTTAATGGGGGACTTAATAAACACTATACTCACGTGACACCTCAATGCTCTATTTCTTAACGATTCTAAAGCTTTGGACCAAACTGAAAATACCAATTTTGTACTTTTTTTCGAGAAATATAATTTTCTCTATAAATAACTTGATAGTTCTTTGCTATTTGTTGTTCATGATCCACTGTTATGATTTAACCCACTGTTGTGGGCGTTGTCTGGTAGAATTGGTCGTCAAAGAAGGAACAAAGGGTCAATACTCTGTCTTACTATCTAATCTATTTCTGCTAATAGAAAGATCTATTTCTGAAATAGATCTGAATAGATCTGAATATTTCTATTTCTGAATGGAAATAATCTATTTCTGCTAACACCTAAGAATGATTTCATGGGAGGAAAAATATGACAAATATGAGCAGAGGATAGTGAAAAATACATTCCTTAATCCTGTCAAGTGTGATGTGAGTCCTGTGTACACACAGGATTCCTGTTGGTTTGATCTCTTACTGAAACTTGATGGAAGGTGAGTGCGATAAATTGTTTCCTCACTGCACCAGTGAGTCAGTTCATAGGATCCACTCTCACTCATTCCTATCCAATTCCCGACGACACCAACAGCTGGTTACATCTATCCTTTACTCACTCACTCATCCCTTACTGAAATGTTTAAGTACTTCATTCATAATGTGCTGCCGGGAATCTTAGGCAAGTATCCACAGTTTGTTTACTGTAGGTGTAGCATGCACATGACTGTAACGCTGCCGCCCAGTTGGGTGGGTGTGGAGCACATGACTGTAAAGCTGCCGCCCAGTTGGGTGGGTGTGGAGCACATGACTGTAAAGCTGCCGCCCAGTTGGGTAGGTGTGGAGCACATGACTGTAAAGCTGCCGCCCAGTTGGGTAGGTGTGGAGCACATGACTAAAGCTGCCGCCCAGTTGGGTGGGTGTGGAGCACATGACTGTAAAGCTGCCGCCCAGTTGGGTGGGTGTGGAGCACATGACTGTAAAGCTGCCGCCCAGTTGGGTAGGTGTGGAGCACATGACTGTAAAGCTGCCGCCCAGTTGGGTAGGTGTGGAGCACATGACTAAAGCTGCCGCCCAGTTGGGTGGGTGTGGAGCACATGACTGTAAAGCTGCCGCCCAGTTGGGTGGGTGTGGAGCACATGACTGTAAAGCTGCCGCCCAGTTGGGTGGGTGTGGAGCACATGACTGTAAAGCTGCCGCCCAGTTGGGTGGGTGTGGAGCACATGACTGTAAAGCTGCCGCCCAGTTGGGTGGGTGTGGAGCACATGACTGTAAAGCTGCCGCCCAGTTGGGTGGGTGTGGAGCACATGACTGTAAAGCTGCCGCCCAGTTGGGTGGGTGTGGAGCAAGACTAGTAACTGTGTGACTCACCATAGATGTAAAGTGCCTTGTATAGTGACTTGTGAGCCTCTTGTTGAATCATTTGTGATATAAAAAGATTATCGATGTGTATATGTATTTGTGAAAATGATTGTGTATATATATATGTACATGTGTATATACCATTAATATAGTATATATAAATGATGTATATAGTAGTGTATATACCATTAATATAGAACCCACATAATGGGTTCAATTCCTGAACCCATTATGTGCCTCTTTCCACCACCGCCCACGGGATGGGTATGGGGTGCATAATAAAGAAAAAAAATACAGCTACCCCCCCCCAGCCACCCCCCCCTCCTCGCAGGGGCCTGAGAGCTGAGTGGACAACGCTTTGGATCCGTAGTCCTGAGATTCCGGGTTCAATCCTAGGTGCAGGCGGAAACAAATAGGCAGAGTTTCTTTCCCCCCCTGTTGCACCTGTTCACCTAGCAGTAAAATAGGTACCTGGGAGTTAAGACAGCTGCTACGGGCTGCTTCCTGGGTGTAGAGGCCTGGTCGAGGACCGGGCCGCGCGGACGCTAAGCCCCGAAATCATCTCAAGATAACCCCCCCCCTAAATACCTACCCATACCCCCCCTGAATACCTACCCATACCCCCCCCCTGAATACCTACCCATACCCCCCCCATAAATACCTACCCATACCCCCCCTAAATACCTACCCATACCCCCCCCCTAAATACCTACCCATACCTCCCCCCTTAAATACCTACCCATACCCCCCCCTAAATACCTACCCATACCTCCCCCCTTAAATACCTACCCATAC
>NC_091164.1:4285459-4302959 GCF_040958095.1 Procambarus clarkii
CCCCCACGTATCTTCCCCCCCCCCACGTATCTCCCCCCCCACGTATCTCCCCCCCCACGTATCTCCCCCCCCCAACGTATCTCCCCCCCCCCCAACGTATCTCCCCCCCCCCCACGTATCTTCCCCCCACCACACACACAAGCTCTCCCTCCCCTCCCCCCCCCCCATGTACCTGACCGCAGAGATAACACACTTTCTCTGCCGCAGCAGACAGGACCTGGAGCTGGAGACCGGCAGCAGCGTGTTCGGCGGGAGCGAGTGTTCGAGCTCCCTACCCCGCTCCCCGACGGACGCCTCCCACCATCACGACTTTGATCGGTTAGTCCCACCGACTTTAGCATGGGAGGGGACGGTTGGGGGGGAATGGTTGGAATTTATCAAGCCAAATGACGAAACCTGTGCATCTTTTCTCATTCATTGTGGCTTTTAAAATGTTAAAACAGTTTACGAGCTTTGGAAACTTCACAACCCGAGGTTGTTGTTGTTATAAACAATGGCGTGGCGCTTCGGAGCTAGTATACTGTTTAACAAACTGAGGAAAGATGTATAGGTTTCGGTTCCGTAAATGCCTGATGAATCCTGGTTCAGCACGCTTTTTTTATAAGCATCTATTGTTAACAAACAAATGACTGTCGCGAATGTTTCGTAATAATTTATTTAATACTCAAATAGACGTGAGATTTTGATAGTGTAGAGAGAGAGAGATTGAGAATGAGTTAACTTCCCGCCAGGTTGAACTGCTAAAGGGCTGCTTAACACCGCACTATCATGATCAGTGACGGTGACGTGCTCACAGTAATTACGGTGAGCTGGTAACAAGGGAGGACACAAGCCAGCATCATACTTTGACGTGTGAGAGAGGCGTGGGGGGGGGGGAGGGTAGCAGGCAGCATCACCAGTTCAAGATTTCGTCTGAAAGCATATGGGCGACTTGAACAAACTGTTGGTACAGGTCACTTCGTTCACTAGACGACCAAGACTTTTGTAACCATAGGGTAGCCCAGCCTATCCAACCTAACCTAATCTAACCTAGGTTAACACTCAAGTGAACGTAACAATAGATATGTTTAACTTTACAGATATACACAGCAATATTTGTTTGTAACGGGACTATATATACTAGCACACCGTACTCCTGGTGTGTGTGTGTGTGTGTGTGTGTGTGTGTGTGTGTGTGTGTGTGTGTGTGTGTGTGTGTGTGTGTGTGTGTGTGTGTGTATACGACCCGACATACCGTGTCTGATATTTTCTCACATCTGATCAGTATCCTGATGGGGGGACTCTACTGGCCGTACCAGTAGAGTTACCGCAAGTACAGTACCAGTTACAGCAACCTGTAACTCTGTTACAGGTTGCGTATGAACCTGGAGGAGAGTGAGGGAGCGCGCGCGCGTCGGCAGGAGGAATCAGTCATCATGGCCGTTCAGGACCATTCTGACAGGTGAGTAGTTGGGTGTTTACCTAGGCCTATACAACTGGGTATTTACGTAGGCCTATACACTAGCCAGACCAACAACTAGATCGCAACTCCTTAGTCTTCCGAGACTGAGGATGCCTCCTGCACTAGCTGAATTTACCTAGGCCTATACCAATATAGCTGGGTATGATAGTGTGATTGTTGTAGTGGTACTGGAAGTAGTGGTTGTGGTAAGGGAGGAGAGTTACTAATTGTGGTGGAGATATAGTGGTAGATGCGTACTGGTGATTGTGGTCAAATGTTGGTTGTGTTTACATCTACCACCATCTATGGTAGTAGATGGTAGAGATGATGATGTTTGTAGTGGTTACTGTCGTGACGGCGTCCGACTGATGCTTGCATCCTTCGAACTCACATTGTCGCATTGGTCGCCCTTAACGGAACGACAAACTGAATAGCACTTGATGACCAAAACCACACATCATAAAATTAAGAAACGACGACGTTTCGGTCTATCCTGGACCATAACACGACTTGATAATGGTGTAGGACGAATCGAAACGTTGTCGTCTCTTCATTATCCGGCGTGTGGCTTCGTCACATCTTGGCAACAGTCAATATTTATTTACTTTCTAAACTTTCATATAATTGTGAAGTTTGTATTCATCAGAATGGCGATGAATAATAATGAATGATGATTGTCTGAGACCTTTTCAGACGCCGGACCGACGGGGAGGAGGAAGGCCGAGGTCCCTGGAGGGACAAGAGCACAGCTGAGATGCCCATGGCGGGAGAGGAACGAGGCTGGTTCAGGAAGCGCGACAAGAGTTCATCGCGCGAGCTGGACCGCGCCAGTGAAGAACGACAGCCGGAGAAGTCGCGATGGTTCAGGAAGAGAGACAAGAGCTCTTCCCGAGGCTCTGATGACAGGAACGCGCGACGGGAGGAGAGCGATCGCCGACAGCGCGAAAAGACGAAGAGAAGAGAAGAAGCCTCAGGTTCGGACAGAAGACGAGACGGGGCGGGGAAGCCTGTGGTGGGGTCGAGGGCGTCTGGGGACGGGGCGGTGGACTGGGAGGAACACACAGGTTCTCAGGAACGGTTTGCGTGTCCCTGAGCCTACAGTGCGCAGGTTGTCGTCACCTGAAATTGATAGTTCTCGAGTGATAACTGCCTCGTTACGTATTCCGGTGCCTTTAGGTCAAGGTGGCCCTCTGTCCTTCACACAAGACACTGAAATTCCGTATATTGAAGATGACGATAAAAAAAAACCGCCATAGAAATTCTCCGTATAAGACGAGTGGCGGGTGTACCCGCAGCGACGTGACCCGCCAACGGTCCGGCAGCAGCGACTCCTACCTTGGGCAGCCCATCACAGGAACCATGAGCTTCCAACCCCTGACCAAGAAGAGCGGCGACAAGCAGAGTCACGACTCCGTCCTCTCGTCGTCCTCGGCCGACGTGTTCACGCTGTCGCCGTCACCACGCAACACGCCCCTCTCCGACCTGTACGCCTCGGGCACGTCCTCGCCGCTCAGTCGACCAGGATCACCCCCACACTGGCTCAGTCCGGACTCTGGTACACCAGGTCTCTCGCCTCCAAACTCTCCTCCTCTACAACCTAAACGACGAGGCGACATGCGGAACAATCCACTCGCTCACTCTGTCACTCACACCTTTGGCTCCAAGCCCCCAACCACGCCAGCGAGGGGTAAAGCTTCACCCACAGCTGCTTCACAAGGGTTGTTTCCCATAGGGCGCTCTAAAACAGCAGATATCATCAAAGTTGATCCGAGCCACAGCGACGCAAGAGTCGTCGGCCACGACTCTGCCGAAAGCGCTGGTCGTCGTAGTAGTCGTGGGGAGGAGGCGTCTGGAGAAGGAAAGACACAGAGGGAGTCTGGCGGTCGACGCTACGTCCGACGAAGGTATACAGGGGAACGCCACGTAACGGGACACCTGCCTGACCTGAGTGGCGCCTCTACCAGAGAGTCCCAGCCCTCGGGGGAAGGTCAGACACAACTCTGGAAGCGATGGGAAATCATTGCCTCAGACCCAACAGAGCCAGAAACATTTGTATAGCCACTGAGCCTCCGAATGGTGTGCGGAGGCTTACTGAACTGCCTCATCACAGCGCCTCGCTACCTCCACCATCCAAGAACAATGCTCGCACTACTACCAAGGCTCGCTAGCATCTAGTCACTCGAGTACCTTTTCCATGGTGATAGTGGGATACCTCACAGCAACACAGTGCACACAGAAAGCATATCCTGTGGAACAGTCTATCAGGAACCAGTCTAGTCAGTCTCTGGACACGTTCGTGGACTCTCCAGAGAAAAATCACGAAAATAAGTACAGAGGTCAGTGTATATATATATATATATGTATGTATATATATATGTCCGGATATGGTAGTTACACTCAAACACTAAGTGTATGTGCAGTTACTGTAATTACTCACCTGTGCTGTACCCTTTCTGCTGTTATTGTAATTGTGTAATTGTTTAATACTACAATGGTGTTAATTCACTTTCTATGTCAGCTGTGATTGTTGAGAAAGTTCCCAAGTTCGTAAGTCACTTTTGTGAATTAAAACTTTTATATAAAATCAATGTACAATGCAAAGAACAACGATATATTTCTGATGGTAAGTTTGTTTCATTGAATCATCATTTATAAGTCTTCACCCGTCAGTTATACAGGTTCCAGTGATATTTTCACAGGAAGACACTGAAGTTTCTAGCATTATATTCCGTGTCAACTCTCACTTTATTTTTCCTCACCTGCTGTCTGTGTGTGTGTGTGTGTGTGTGTGTGTATGTATTCACCTAGTTGTGCTTGCGGGGTTGAGCTCTGCTCTTTCGGCCTGCCTCTCAACTGTCAATCAACCGTTATTAACTACCATCTACCTAATTTTTCACACACACACACACACACACACACACACACACACACACACATACACACACACACACACACACACACACACACACACACACACACACACACACACACACACACACATATACACACACACACACACACACAAAGCAGCCCGTAGCAGCTGTCTAACTCCCAAGTACCTATTTACTGCTAATTAGCAGTGGCATCAGGGTGAAGGAAACTCTGCCCATGTGTGCTTCTGCCGGCTGCCGGGATCGAACCCTGGTCCCTAGGTCCACGAGTCTTAGAGTGCTGTCCACACAGCCAGCCAGCCCCCGTCCTGTGTGTGTGTCTGTCTCTCTCTCTCCAATAACACAATTGGAAAATAATGTACGAAGCAACACTCCTTATTTAATCAAACAAAAACATAACAATTAATAAATACAAATATAAAAACTCGTATAAACACACATGACAAGATCATCAAGACCCATCAAAAATATATATATTTAATTTTACAATTACACAATAAGTTAAAATATATTCATAAATAAAGAACATTTCCTGAATATGGGACAATAGAGCAGTGTAGTGAGAGAAGGCACTGTATGTGGCACCCAGTAGTAGAGAAGGCACTGTATGTGGCACCCAGTAGTAGAGAAGGCACTGTATGTGGCACAAAGTAGTAGAGAAGGCACTGTATGTGGCACCAAGTAGTAGAGAAGGCACTGTATGTGGCACCCAGTAGTAGAGAAGGCACTATGCGGCACAAAGTAGTAGAGAAGGCACTGTATGTGGCACCAAGTAGTAGAGAAGGCACTGTATGTGGCACCAAGTAGTAGAGAAGGCACTGTATGTGGCACCAAGCAGTAGAGAAGGCACTGTATGTGGCACCAAGTAGTAGAGAAGGCACTGTATGTGGCACCAAGTAGTAGAGAAGGCACTGTATGTGGCACCAAGTAGTAGAGAAGGCACTGTATGTGGCACCAAGTAGTAGAGAAGGCACTGTATGTGGCACCAAGTAGGAGAGATTGTACTAAAGCACTTCATGAGTAGTGGGACACTGGTGTATAGGAGGGGGGGGAATGTGGCACTATGAATA
The DNA here is from genome assembly GCF_040958095.1 of Procambarus clarkii. NCBI lineage: Eukaryota > Metazoa > Arthropoda > Malacostraca > Decapoda > Cambaridae > Procambarus > Procambarus clarkii. Next base: position 4,290,862 of record NC_091164.1, read on the forward strand.
GGACACTGATGCACTGTGGCATTATATGAAATGTGGCACTGTTTACATAGCAATGACTGCACGAGGAAGAGGCACTGTATGAGGGAGAGAGAAGTATGAGGGGGGGGCGCACTGGATATCAATACTGCACGAGAGACACACACACACACTTCATGTGGGGTAGGGAAGGTACCTTATAAGGCACTGGCACTGCATGACGATGAAGCACTACGAGGGTACTAGTATGATGGAGATGGTACAGACTTTTTTTGTTTAATGGAGAACGAGGAAATCGAGGTAAGAACAATTCTTCTCATGCAGGCCGCAGCGACTGAAGCCATTTTGGTCTTGTGAAGAAGTCAACAGCTGAAAATAGTAAGGGTCGTTAATTAAACCAATTATCGCCTCTAATTTACACACACACACACACGTGGTCAGTCAGTCGTGGTGAAGGGTTGTGGGTTGGGACACTCCAGTGTGTTCTATTAAGTTGGGAGGGTTAAGCAGTCTACAATCAGTAAAATAAAAGTGTATACGAGTGAATGAATAACTGGTAAACTGATAGAAACCCATAAGCAAGTGAAGAACTAAAGCCGAGATAATGTATTTGTTATTAAGTGTTGTACACATTGTGGACTAGACTAGTGGTGTGGACACCGACCTCACCTGCCCCTAGAGACACGTCACCCGAGTGTGCCAGCATACCGAGTAAGGTATTTGGGACCCCTGTTGGCTAAGGTAGTTTGTTGCAATGACAAAATCAGATATGTCCACAGGTCAAGCCGCATCATGGAAGAGGAAGATAGGTTTATAGAGAAAGTGATTGGGAAATATGTTGAGAGGAGCAGCGATTGGATGGAGGATTTAATCCTCGGAATTAAAAAATGATTTCAACAAATACAGGATGAGATTGAGAGACAAAAACTAAGTGCTCAAGGACTATATTCAGGGAGGGAATCAGGGAAATGAGGGAAGAATGGGAAGCCATGTGTACAATGGAGGACAAAGAGTTAAACCCAGGAAGCATTTATTCTGATGTGGGGGATCAGATTAGTGAGGGACGGATTAGCGAGTATAAGAGGGGGGGGGGGGGCAGGCAACAAATGGGGACAAGACAGTGAGGCTAAACTACGTTATTTGGAGAAGCAACTTCAGAAAATTACTCTAATATAAGACAATGCAGAACAAACAACTTGAAACAAGCGGGTAAATGATACGGACTCGGTAAGGGCTGCATCACTGTGGGGGGCAAGAACCAGCATGAGTGGATCCCAGAGGAGGCAGACACTTGTCATTCATGGATTATGTGAAGCAAAGACAACATCTATACCAAGGAAATAAAGCAAAAATAAGGAGTTGCACTCCGCACTCCTTTGTAAAACAGAGGTAGACGTCTGAACGTGAGAATCAAGAGTGCAAATGAGTACACAAATTCCATCACGTGGACTATATAACAGCAGACGGAAAATTAAGAATAATGGTCAAGGTAATTTACCCCCCCCCCCCCCACAGCAAACAAGACCCAGACATGAATGATAGCCAAGCATGCATAGATGAATTGCAGAGAGCAGCAACAGCAGCAAACAGAATGAGAGTTTAAACTTAGTCACGGATGACCTTAACCAGAGAGAATTGGGAATCCCAATTGGGAATCTATTGGGAATTGGGAATACTACTGGGAATCTAGGAAGTCCCCATAGTGGGGACGAAACGTGGGGCGCAAAACTAGTGGAAAGTTCTAGAACAAAAAACTTAACGCAAGCATGTAAAGGAGGTCCACCAAGCCTGTTGGACCTGAGCTTCACCCAGAATGAGGAAGGCATCAATATGGCCAGATTCACGAAACAGTTACGCAAGCACTTACGAACCTGTACATCTTTCCTCAATCTTTAACGACTTTGGTTACATTTATTAAACAGTTTACAAGCACGAAAACTTCCCAATCAACAGTTATTGTTATAAACAGCCTCCTGGTGCTTCGGAGCTCATTAACTGTTTAATAACTGTAAACAAAGCCGCCAAAGACTGAGAAATGATGTACAGGTTGGTACGTGCTTGCGTAACTGCTTCGTGAATCTGGCCCCTGGAGCACGGAATGCCACTAGGAGTCCCTGACCATCGTCTCCTGCTAGTTGACAGAACTAATTGAACTGAAAACAGTGACCATAAGACAAGGAGACTATAGGAAAGGAGACTACATGAAGGCAGCCACGTCTGGGAAGTGTACAATGGGATGAGGAACTTAACGGAATGACAGACCAGGAAATAATGGTCCAAGTTAAACAGAGCGGCAAAGAGGCAGAAAAATGGTCATACCAACAATAAGAGAAAAAAGAACAAATAATAACCACTGGTTTAATAGACAGCGCCAAGAAGCAACAGTGAAAAGCAGGAGTGGAGGAAATATAGAGAACATTCGACAGAAGAAAACTGGAATAAAAGAATTCACTCTACTATTCCAGAAAACCGAAGTGCATTCAGGGCAAGGAATGAATACGTAAAATAAGAAGATTGTCAAAGAAACTATGAAAATTGTATTGCTTCCAAAGCAAAGAAATAAACTTCTACATAGCCATATCAGAAGGAAAAATGACAGTGAATGACAAATGACTATATTAAGAAAAATGAGAGGCGAGTATACAGGGAATAAGAAAATTTGTGAGAAACTACACAAGCTTCCAAGGAATGTTCACAACTGAGGCTAAACAGCTCCCAGTGCTAGGAGGAGGAGGAGGAGGAGGAGGAGGTGGTGGTGGTGGTAACCCCCTGATGAGAGACTATCTAATATTAAGGTAACAGTAAGTAATTAAACAACTAGCATCACTAGACGAAACTAAAAACTAAAGCTATTTGGTCAGTGACTCAACATAGATGTTAAAATCAGCACAGGCTCTCTGCCTACCTCTGGCACCGATCTTTAACGAGTCTCTTGCAAAGGGGGAATTGCCCAGCTGCTGGAGGATGTGAAATGTGATATCAATCTACAAGACAGGAGATGGAGGCACTTAACTACAGACCAGTGGCACTCGCAAGCATCCCTTGCAATGTACTCTAAATAATAAGCTTAAGACTAGTTACACACCTAGAAAGAATGTATTATAAATTGATGTTTGTTTGCATGCATAACTCCATTTATAGCTTTAGTAACTTTAAAAGTCGGAATAACAGGGAAATATAAGTCAAGAATCATTACATTAGAGAACCGGCGGCAAGACGACTGGGTCCTAGAGCTAGACCTCGATCCTGAAGACACGAATAGATAAAACACACACACGTACGTTTCAAAGCTTCACATAATAAAGAGCACCAGGAAGACGGGACACCACGAGCGCAGTTCTCATCCTACAGCAACACTCGGGTGCAGTGTAAGCACAAACGCACACTCCTACACCTACGTTAGACTAACACTAGAGTATTCAGCGTCGGATTTGACTCCCCACTTGAAAAAGCGCGAAATATAGCTAAAGGGGAGGCAGAGGTTCATTACAAAGCTGAGAGTCTCTACCTCAATACTTTAAAGAGGGAAGGAACGGGGAGGGGTCATGATTGAGACATACAAGATCTTCAGGGTGGCTGGAGTGTATATACAAAGTTAAAATGTTCACCAAGGGTAAACAGAACAAGGAAGCATAGATGTGAGCTGTAAATATAAACAAACAGGACCAATTATAATTCCAGACGTAATTATGATTGGCCGAACCTTATGACCATGTACAAGGCGGTAATTAGAGGCACGTCTAATTACCAGTGAATTAGATATATTAACTGACCCCTGCACACCGGCAGCTTGAATTGCGTTTCTACACACAAACGGTGTTTTTGAAGCTTTAGGAAACCTTACTAACATACAATAGCTTAGTACACGGAAAAAACTTCCAGAGGGCAAGATAGATTTTAATGGAATCTAATTAGATTTTAAAGATGAAATAGGAAGTATGATTCGATGACAGAACAAAGCCGAAAAGACCGCTGTTTGAGTCACGAATGGACTTGGCAAATCTTTGAATAAAACTAACAAAATAAGCACAACGAGAACTATGAACTTGCTTTGCAACACTGGACTTCTACCACACAAACAATCTGCAGCAAACAGAAAATGGAAAAATGCTTAAGACTTTTAAGGTACACTAAATGTACTTACCTAACCATTTACAACTATGGCAGTCTGAGCGCCCGTCCCTTTGTTGACAGTGAGGCTGGCTGTCCCGGTGCCGGCTACGTTCAACCCGGTGCCTTTAGTGAAGAGATTGCCCAGGCCGGCCAGGTTAGGCTTGGGTATGGTTGGCAATGCAGGCAGCACTGGCTTGGGGATGGTGGGGAGGGCGGGGAGGACGAGGCCTGGCTTCTGGACGGTGTTCTGCTGGTCCAGAGGGATGATGGCGGCCACGCCGGCACCAATGGCAGTGGGGACGTTGCCCAGGCCGCCGCTGAACTTGTTGGCTATGGTCGCAGACGTCAGCAGACCGAAGTCCTGAACCGCATTGGAGACCTGAGATAGGAATATATAAATATTATTAATGTATCGATTAAATATTAATATTTTGCATATACTAAAGTGTATTATAATATTATTAATATATTAAGTGTATTAACAATATATTAAATATTAAGTGTAGTGTGCAAAATATTAAATTTGTTTCACGTGTGTGTGTGTGTGTGTGTGTGTGTGTGTGTGTGTGTGTGTGTGTGTGTGTGTGTGTGTGTGTGTGTGTGTGTGTGTGTGTGTGTGTGAGAGAGAGAGAGAGAGAGAGATAAGCGTGTGTGGTGTGTATTAGAAACTATGTATGAACCATGTATCAGCATAAACACAAGCAATTTCTATACCGCTTTCCTCGTGGTTACAGTTACGATCAGTCACAACTAAGTGACTCAGTCTCTCACGACTAAAGACAAATTTATATACAACAATGAACACGGCTGTACAATTTCTCCTAATAAAAGCCTAATCAGCGCTCTCTTATTTGTTATAAATTTACTAAAATACCACATTAAAAACCGCACATTAAATTTCTGATCTACTAAATCTGTAATCTCACACACACCGCCTCGCCCCACACACCGCCTCGCCCCACACACCAGACGCCAGTCACAGCGCAGCCTAGTAAACTCTCTCCAGAAAAACCGGGTAATTTAGACAGTGATAAACTGCCGGAAACTCTAATGTCTGATGGAAGTGCGTTACAGTGAACCTGAATATGAGAGAGATCATGGCCCGGCTCCTGGTACCGGGCTCCTGGTACCGGGCTCCTGGTACCGGGCTCCTGGTACCAGGCTCCTGGTACCGGGCTCCTGGTACCGGGCTCCTGGTACCAGGCTCCTGCATGGTTGGTGTCCACAGAGCCGTGGAAACGCTTTCACTTCACCAGGAAAGAATGACCTACTTGTCGACTATAAAATGTCTTCAGTCACCCGTTTAATGTACCGATTTTCCTTTAGGAGGTTTTCTAAGTACAATTCTTTTGTCGGTTTAAGATTAAAGTCTTATTTGATCTTGGAAATATTCCGTCGAGCGCTGTATATATTATGATCTATGGAACTTGAGCAGTGTTGTTTGTAAATAGGAAATAGTAAGAAAGTTTCTCGTCTTTGTTAGAAATCACCAGACGTGATTTTGGTGAAAATTATTGCTAATTAGACCTCGTGAAATTGCCTGTTGGTCGAGCTGAGCGCTGTTAGTAATGTGTTCGAATTCTTGCGCATCGTTTATAGCGTTTTCAAGCACCTGCGCGCTCACGAGAACTTAGCCCACCCACTTGGGCTGGACGGTAGAGTGACAGTCTCGCTTCATGGAAGTCGGCGTTCAATCCCCGACTGTCCACAAGTAGTTGGACACCATTCCTTCCCTCCCCGTCCCATCCTAAATCCTTATCCTGACCCCTTCCCAGTGCTATATAGTCGTAATAGCTTGGCGCTTTTCCCCTGATATTTCCAGATTAACGAGAACTTACTTCTGCCCTCATTAGGATTCACTCCAAGTTGTAATGTCTTTATGAACAATATAAATAATAAATTTTACCCAATATTTTAAATGTCAAGACCGAGATGCATTTTCTTTTAAAATATACATTTTTACAATGCATCTTGCTGCTCAAGCAAAGTTGAGGTTGTAGGTAGCGGCACTCAGCCCAGCCTCCTGTTTTGGTAGTACTTATAGGAAGGATGAGGACCATAGTACATATACCGACATACAACGCTGTTAGAAAGTAGAAATCGGTACTATTGAATTTGGACCAACCGGAAACAATTTTATCATTTATGTTGCAAAGACACACTAAACTAACCTAACCTCCCTAGGCCTAATACACGATATCCGAGGTTTAATATAGTACAAATATGTGCTATACTAGGCCTAGGGAATATTTAAGTGTTTTTTAATGCTTCATATTTTTCGGACTATAAAGTGAATAGTACCAAAATGCTACTTTCTAATTGCTTAGTACGTCAATGTTTGTACTCTGGTGCACAGTTACAAGGAGTACTAACTAAACAGGAGGACGGTTTGCGGCATTTAGAGCTCGGGGGAGCCGGTCGGCCGAGCGGACAGCACACTGGACTTGTGATCCTGTGGTCCCGGGTTCGATCCCGGGCGCCGGCGAGAAACAATGGGCAGAAACAATTTCACCCTATGCCCCTGTTACCTAGCAGTAAAATAGGTACCTGGGTGTTAGTCAGCTGTCACGAGCTGCTTCCTGGGGGTGGAGGCCTGGTCGAGGACCGGGCCGCGGGGACACTGAACCCCCGAAATCATCTCAAGATAACCTCAAGATAACGTCGGGGTTGGTACTGGGACCAGTTGGGTAGTTCAGCGCCATTTTCTTCCCCCAGCACATGATCAGCCAATCATTCACCCAGGTTCCCAATTACTCCTAGGGGGAGGGGGGGTAGGGAGGGGAGATTAAGGACGCCCAGTCGTGCCAATCTTACCCTGGGGTCTGAAGCTGGGTCGTTGTGGCTTGTGAGGTCTTAACCACTACGCCACCAAGACCAATGTTAAAGGGAAGAAATGACCAATTAAACTAAGACTACATTATATTCCATCGTCCTAGTTCCTGTTCACCCTCTTCAGATGCTGCAATACTGTCGGGCCAGGGATCATTAGGCCTTTACGTTGCCTAGATACGAAACCTGTACATCTTTCTACGATCATGGTGGGTCGTAGGTTTGTATTTATCAGTTTGACAAGTTTGGAAACTATTCAATCTAAGGTTATTGTCGCAGAAGACGACCTCGTAGCGTTTCACAGCTCAAACGCTTACTTAAATATCAATCAAGCCGGAAAGATGTACAGGTTTCGTAAGAGGTCGCTCAAGTTCACTGTAAAATCCTGGTGACAAGTTAATCAACGGATCAATCCTTACCTTTTTGATGCCTTGTCCGATGGTCTTGATGAACTCCGGGAACCTGAGCACCATCACCTCCGTCTTGGTTGGCAGCACAGGTCGCGCCGGTGGCACCACGGGAGCCACTACGCCAGGCTTGTTGATGGTCAGGGAGCCTTGGAGGTTGGCATTCAGCCCCAGCCCGCCGATAGGCCTCCCAACTGCGGGTGCGGCGGCAACGGCAGGCGTGGCGACCGCAGGCGTGGCCGTGTTGAGGAGTTTCGTCAGCCAGTTGAAGTTCCAGGGGGTGGCGGGGATGTCCACGGCCTGGGTTATCACCGGCGTGGCCACGGGCGCCGCCACGGGCAGCACCGGCACCTGTCAACGACAGACATCACTGTGGTGAGGCATCTCTGTGTGCACACACTGCACAGAGTCCAAGACCCACACACACACACACACACACACACACACACAGTCCAACCCCCCCCCCCCCCTACACACACACACACACACACACACACACACACACAGATCACCACTTACATTATGGCCCTTGGTTGCGGTAATGGCGATATTGGCGGTCAAGGGCGGGGCAGCAGGTCCCAGGGCGCCCTGCCGCAGGTCCTTGGCGGGCTTGTTGCGCTTCTCCGTGTCGTCGCTCCTCCTGCGGCCCTCCTCCCGCAGCTCCACCACCGGCTCTATGCCTGCGGCCTCCGGGTACACATCAGCTGCGGACGACAGAATAATCAGTACTCGTAGAAGATCGGGTCTTGGCGCTCCAACAGCTTAGAGGCAGCTTCATGTATACAAAAGGAAAATAAAATTTCAAACGCCATCATGTTTTGAAGTCAGAATCTCGCCACAGATACAGGCAGGATTTGTTGTTGAAGTGATACTTGAGAGAAGTGATAGCGGCCGTGGAGGGAGAAGGGTGAGCTAGTTGGCCCTGTAAGTGCCATGTTCACTCTCAGGTCACCTGCACGGCCTTGCACGCCCCTACCAATGACTCGTAAGCACGCAAGAGCACGGCTGTGATAGCCGCGGCTTCGTCGTAAAGTATCGACAAGTTGTCGGGAATTATTTGTATTTGAAGTGAATGAAGCATTTATAGCGAGTGGGATTCGAACACTCAAAATATAAATAATTCGGCAACGAAGCCCAAATACCTTCTCTTATTATTACAGGCTTTGTTAATATGGCATATTTTCCCTCGCATTGTCCTTCATGTTCTACGTCCGTTGATCCGTTATTGCCTGTCCGGAATAGACCTTGTTTAACCCATGTTTGACCAGACCACACACACTAGAAAATGAAGGGACGACGACGTTTCGGTCCGTCCTGGACCATTCTCAAGTCGATTGTGATTTAACCCATGTTTATTGCCCCCCCCCTTCCTCCCCCCCCCCTGCCTGTCACCTGCGCTGTTAGCGGTCTCTGGCGCCTCTCCTGTACTACCTGCCTCCTTCCTTCCAGTCTTCCCGTCATCAATATGAACGTCTCTGACGAAGGTCACTGTCCGTAAGTGCCAAGACGAAATCCAAACGCAGATGGACTTAATCCTTATAAAAGTTCAGTGAACCTCAAGACCACTGCCAACCATTGTCTCACACACTTGACAGCTGCCTAGACAATCAGGGAGGTGTCGTCTTTAATTTCGATATAAGGATTAAACATTAACAAAGTCTAAAGATAGGAAAGCTTTTGTTGTATAATGCTGATGTATGGTCAGTATTGACCCTACACCAGTATGACAGCGCTAATGCATAATGCCTTAGCGCTTTCATGGGATAATTACCGTCATTTTGTATATATATATTAAGCGTTTTTTTAACGTTTTACAAAAAGTTGAAACGCGGGGGAAGAGATAGACAGACACACACACAAGAATTACCACTATAAGGATGGAGGTGTCGACTTGGGGAGGTAGTACTCACCTGGCTGCTGTTCTATGTACTTGGAGAAAGGGAAGTCCCAGAACCATCCGACTGCCCTGCCATCCTCAGCCTCCCTGCCTTCCGCCCGCCACGCCGCCGCCGCCATCACCACCACCACCAGATGAAGCAACAGCATCATCAGCTGCTCCTGAAAGATATAACACAGTTACTCATCAGTTTTTCATGTCTAAAATGCTTGTTTGGATGATAAAATGTTTCTCCTCCCAGGGTTTAGAGCGACGGTCTCGCTTCATGCAGGTCGGCGTTCAATCCCCGACCGTCCACAAGTGACTTGGCACCATTCCTTCCCTCCCCGTCCCATCCCTAATCCCTATCCCTTCCAAGTGCTATATATTAGTAATCGTAATGGCTTGGCGTTTAATTCTGATAATTCCCTTCCCTTTCCCCTTCACGTGAGCGATTAAATAGTGTAAGTTAGAGTCCAAGTAATTGGTTGCCTAATCACGGGCTATTCATGCCCGTTATTAGGCATGGTTGCCCGTGCCACCTATTTGGTGGCTTAATCTTCACCAACCAACCAATCAGTGGTTGCCTCGCCTGAGAATAACTAGCACCCATTTTTCATGCAGGTCGACGACCGGGCCGCGGGGACGCTAAGCCCCGGAAGTACCTCAAGGTAACCTCAAGGTAGGAGTCTAGGTGTCCACTCTAACTACCATCAGGACCTTCACCACGAGTAACAGGACCTTCACCACGAGTAACAGGACCTTCACCACGAGTAACAGGACCTTCACCACGAGTAACAGGACCTTCACCACGAGTAACAGGACCTTCACCACGAGTAACAGGACCTTCACCACCACAAGAGCACGCGGCTCTATCAGTGCGTGAGTGTTTTTACCAGAGCCAACGGAGAGCGAGATCAGGCACCTGGGCCCCGCCTCGTAGCTATCCGTACCTAGTGCATTTACTTCTTCCGTAATGCATGCACTCACCTAGCTGTACTGTGTAATAACTGGTGTGGGGGCTAGCTTTGTCATAGTGTGTGCGTGAATGAGATGAGTTCTTTGGTCTCTGTGATCCCTTCTCGGGGGGTAGAAATAGCCTAAGCTACTCTATCCCTTTGAGATGTATTTCTTTCTTATCTCAATAAACATACTTGAATTTGACCTTGAACTTGATCTCTTCTCGTCACCTTAATCACCAAAGGTGCCTCACCTCTATGGTTCTTTGTTTCCCACCAGAGAGGTACTTTTATCTCCCCCCCCCTCCTTCTGCAGCCCCGTAAATGATTCTCTTCTATGTCATTTTACATCTTAAGCCTTCGTTGCCTATTCTCGGAGGTGATGTTCCATGTAGGATATCCCAGGCGTCTTAGTCACCCGCCGTCTGGTATGCTGGTCTCCTCAGGCTCCTCCGTGACCTTCGGCCCTACTGTGTATTCCACGATGTCCTCAGCGAGGAAGCTGCGGCTGAATACCAATGTTGGGTGTGTCTAGGGACGGCACGGTTATACAACCTGTGTGTGTAATTATCCAGGTGTAGTTACATGATGAGAGCTGCTCTCGTGGTATCCCTGTGTGTGTGTGTGTGTGTGTGTGTCTGTGTGTGTCTGTGTGTGTCTGTGTGTGTCTGTGTGTCTGTGTGTGTGTCTGTGTGTGTGTCTGTGTGTGTGTCTGTGTGTGTGTCTGTGTGTGTGTCTGTGTGTGTGTCTGTGTGTGTGTCTGTGTGTGTCTGTGTGTGTGTGTGTATTCACCTAGTTGTGTTTGCGGGGGTTGAGCTTTGCTCTTTCGGCCCGCCTCTCAACTGTCAATCAACTGTTGACTAACTACTTTTTAGTTACGTGTGTGTGTGTGTGTGTGTGTGTGTGTGTGTGTGTGTGTGTGTGTGTGTGTGTGTGTGTGTGTGTGTGTGTGTGTGAGTGAGTGAGAGAGAGAGAGAGAGAGAGTGTCCCCACAGACGCATTCATAAATTTGTACATGATGTTTATTCAAAACGGGAATTTTCTCAAATATAAATTAATATTATAATAAATTAGCATGTTGTGCATATATAGACATAGGTTAGGTTAGGTCAGCTGTTTAGGTTCTGTTGGTGATTTTTTTGTATTTGTAGTACGCGGGTGAAGCATTTACAGCGTTGGGGTTCGAACATAAGTCGTCAGTGAAGCACTTGTTCCGGAAGTGTTCGAACGAAATCAGTTGTGAGTCGTGTGTAAACAGTTTTTCATTCAAACAGGGGGTTTGGCGGGTGCAAGGAATCACTGTTGGATCTTTGTTTGGAGGACGGGCTGCAAATCCTTACACACGACTCAACAGATGACGTCCGAACACTTCCCGAACAAGTGATTCGCCGTTTTGTTCGAACCACAACGCTGTAAATGCTTCACTCACGTACTAAAATTATCTCCAATAGAACCTAAACACTTAACGTAACCAATACTTGAATATGCACAGTATGCTAAACTATAACACTTAATTTATATTTGAGAAAAAATATTATTTTAAATGAACCTCAGGTTAAAACTGATGAATACTTCTTTGGGGGTCGACCGCTGGATGGAATGAACTTGGCCCGAGGACGGGTTGAAATCAATGTCAAAAGAACCAAATACTTAACCTAAGCCATACACGTGATAAAAAATAATATTAAGTAGCATTTATGAAACTAACGCATTCATTACACTGTTAAGTGATGACATCACTCTGCAGTGTTAAATATCAGAAAATATAAAAGTATCATGCACGATCCATGAATTCAAAAGAGGGACACATTGATGGGCAAATAGATGAATACAAAGCAGGAATACAAAACAGTTAAAATCAGGCATAATACTATACTTATACAACTACTCTCAGTGACCTCAACCAGACAGTAGGAAGTGATCCTTCTCGGCCGTCGA
>NC_091164.1:4307959-4357959 GCF_040958095.1 Procambarus clarkii
CCTTGCAGGGGAGGGGCTAAGACCCACCAACACATTGCAGGGGGGGGGATAAGACCCCCCCCCCTACCTCGACAAGGAGCCATCATTAAGGTAGTTCTCCAGAGGTTGTTCCTTCCAACGTAGTCCAGCCCAGCAGAGCCCAGCAGAGCACAACAGAGCCCAGCAGAGCCCAGCAGAGCACAACAGAGCCCAGCAGAGCCCAGCAGAGCACAACAGAGCCTAGTTACACATGTGTCAACGCTGCCTGTGCTAATTAGTTGATAGACATGAGGTGCTCCGGTGATGGACTCTGGGGAAGCACTCTAAACTCATCTGAGGCACTCCACACACACACACACACACACACACACACACACACACACATGCCCCATCTCACCCACCAAGTATACCCGGGGAGTATACATTCACAACCAAGTATACCCATCCCCTACACATCCACACCAATAGTTTCTCTTCCTCGTTCATACATTCAATACGAAACTCGGGAGCCTAAAAATTATCATACAACTTAAAATATGAAAAAATCTTAATTTAATTTAACTCTCCCAAACTACAGCAAATATAAAAAAACTAATTATTCAAGTTTTAAAGACTTTAAAAAATTAAATATGGGCTTTAAAAATATAATACAATAAATAATATAATATTAAACCTGATGTTGGGACTCCCTTACTATTTTATTATGGTAAAAATTCTATCATTTGCCAAAGACAAAAATAGACTTTAATGATACAAAAAAAGCCGTTACTAAAACCGATGTTCCAATTGCCTTTAGGCTGTTACAAAATACTCTTGTGTATATTTTTTCAGCGTCTAGACGAGACGTCCGAGAAAGCTTTCACTTCCATCTTGAAATTACGAAGCACCGAGGAATTGGCCATCCACTTTCTCCAAGCGAAAGCGGCCAAGAAGAGGCCGAACTGGTTTATGGTCAAGAGGGGGGTGTAGAGGTGTTGTGGAGGAGGGGGGGGGGGCGTCAGAGTAGAGGTGCGGAAGGGGGGGGGGTTGAACAGAGAGAGAGGAGAGAGTGAGGGAGGGAAGATAGATATTGAGAAGTCAGTATACAGAGGTGTAGAGGCACGAGAATGGAAAAAAAGGGGGAAGGGGAGGGGCTGAGAGACGGAGAATTAGGGGGGGATGTTGAAAATGAAGGAAAACCAGAAAAAAAAATAGAACCATTTAAAAGCAAAAGAAAACTTTGTCTTGAAGATGACGACCAAGAGAAGGCCTGGCCACCACCAAGACCAGCACAGACACTAAATCTTTGGACTACACTCCCTGAGAGACTGTGTCTGTCTTCCCCTTATCTTACAAGGCATCATCGTTGATCTTGCATACATTGCATGACCTGAGATAACACATTGTTGCCCTATGTATAATCTTACAAACGACCCTATCCCCCCAACTTTGCTTCCGCAAGATAATTCAAGTTTTAGGGTTGGCAAATGTTATGTTCTTAATCTGACGATCCGTTGTCTTGACAAGTCAGTCCTCAGGTGTGTCTGGGTACAGGTGACGGGAACAATCCAGCCAGTGTTGCTCCTATTGTGGAATGTTGAACACGCTGCTTTGGCGGTATGTTCACTCACAGGATGGGTGACACTGCCCAGTACTGTCCCTTAAGACGTCATGTTCACTCACAGGATGGGTGACACTGCCCGGTACTGTCCCTTAAGACGTCATGTTCACTCACAGGATGGGTGACACTGCCCAGTACTGTCCCTTAAGACGTCATGTTCACTCACAGGATGGGTGACACTGCCCGGTACTGTCCCTTAAGACGTCATGTTCACTCACAGGATGGATGACACTGCCCAGTACTGTCCCTTAAGACGTCATGTTCACTCGCAGGATGGGTGACACTGCCCGGTACTGTCCCTTAAGACGTCATGTTCACTCACAGGATGGGTGACACTGCCCAGTACTGTCCCTTAAGACGTCATGTTCACTCACAGGATGGGTGACACTGCCCAGTACTGTCCCTTAAGACGTCATGTTCACTCACAGGATGGGTGACACTGCCCGGTACTGTCCCTTAAGACGTCATGTTCACTCACAGGATGGGTGACACTGCCCAGTACTGTCCCTTAAGACGTCATGTTCACTCACAGGATGGGTGACACTGCCCGGTACTGTCCCTTAAGACGTCATGTTCACTCACAGGATGGGTGACACTGCCCGGTACTGTCCCTTAAGACGTCATGTTCACTCACAGGATGGGTGACACTGCCCAGTAAACTCGTCCTTCGAGACAAAATGCATAAGGAAAGTTACTGACTCAGTGATAACGTATGAACGCAGTGGACAAAGTCAGGATAAGTGAGAGAGAGAGAGAGAGAGAGAGAGAGAGAGAGAGAGAGAGAGAGAGAGAGAGAGAGAGAGAGAGAGAAAGAAGAAGAGTGGCTGTAGGCAGTAACCAACGCTTCCCTCCCCCCCCCCCATCCAGTGAGCACAATATCCAAGATCAACGCCAAAATTCAACGTCGAATCAACTTTGATTCATCACTGAACCGCCATCACACTATAGAGCACTGTGCCCACTGGGTTGGGGCTGGTGAGTGCGTCATTTAAGACGTCGAGGTCATCAACTCTCGATAAAGAACTCAATAGATCAGACATCAGCCATTTTCAGACTCCAATTTCGGTTTAGAGAATCTTACCAAAGAGTGAGAAAAGTGGTAGAGGTTGGGGAGAGTTGGGGGAGGGGTTAGGTGAGGGGAAGGGGTGAGGTGGGGGGAGGTAAAGGGGGGAGGTGGTGGTCGTGGCACTGGCCAGGTCAATGCCCTCTCGGCCAGCCCTCACCACAAAAACTTGGCCGTGGAAGGCTTCTTCCCACCGATATCCGGGTTCCCCCTCAATCCCCCCTCCCACCTATCATCACTCCTCCTAGGAATAGGGGCAGCGATAAGAACAACAGCATAGATAAGGATAGGTGAAGGAGAGACACCATTTTGTCTCCAGACTTGCGAGTTAAGAGACCACATGGAGACCATGTGACAAGAGCAGTTTCTCCCCATAACGGCCCAACCAGTACCACCATACACCACTTGAAGGGTGTACTGGGACAAAGGGTGTGAGACAGACCCTTTGGTCCCAATATTCCTGCCATGTGCTGTATGGTGGTACGGACGAGGGAAGGAATAGTGACCGCCTATTTCACCCTTTGGGGACTGAACACAGATTTGCAAGGAACGAGGCCCAGCGAGGGAGGGGAGGGTAGAAATAGCCTAGGCTACTAAGCCTAAGGATATAGGCAGCATTAATGGGCATAGGGGGAAAAGTGACAGTGTTTGTCATAGGGGATTATATGGTATACACAGTGATAGGCACAGTGGCGAGGCTAGGGGGGCATGGATAGGTCTTCTGGCACTGATAGATATAAGGGCCATAAACAGAGGGTAGAATCATGCTCAAGAATTAGGGAGGAAAATAGAAAATCGTCAATAAGTTTAAGTAAAGGTCGTTAAGCTATAAACAATCGTTGAACCTCTCCACTAAGTCGCATCACTCACAAGATGACTCCAAGATCAGCCGTGTTGTTGCACGAGACACTGCAAATGCTAAGCTACAAGTAGCACTTGGCATCTTAAATTTCCATTCCCCAGTAAAAGACTAAACCTTCAAGAATATTATTAGTACATTCCAGAATGAAGCAGAAACAGAGTCATTCAATTGTTACTAGAGCACGACAGTCAGTAGTTCCGTGTTGTCTATCTTAACACTAAAGGAAGAAATGCCTATAAATACAAGACTTGTCAATCACATTTTTTGTTGCAAATTTCTACCCGAGGTAGGCAAGGCAATGGGGGGCAAGGCTTCAGATGCGTGCAAGTGAAGGATAAGGCCGCTTACTTGGGATCAGAAACGCCAGTATTATCCTTTTAATGAACCCTAGTCCAAGTTTCCGAGAGCGAGAACTTGGAGAGAAAGTGGAGACAAATGTGAACATGACAGTACCGGACATTCAGGCGCGGGGAGAGGGGGAGGTGACCCCTCACCCCATCGATGTAGTCACCAGGTCGACCTCCAGGCGGGACAGGTCCACCTCCAGGCGGGACAGGTCGACCTCCCAGGCGGGACAGGTCGACCTCCCAGGCGGGACAGGTCGACCTTCCAGGCGGGACAGGTCGACCTCCCAGGCGGGACAGGTCGACCTTCCAGGCGGGACAGGTCGACCTTCCAGGCGGGACAGGTCCACCTTCCAGGCGGGACAGGTCCACCTTCCAGGCGGGACAGGTCCACCTTCCAGGCGGGACAGGTCCACCTTCCAGGCGGGACAGGTCCACCTTCCAGGCGGGACAGGTCCACCTTCCAGGCGGGACAGGTCCACCTTCCAGGCGGGACAGGTCCACCTTCCAGGCGGGACAGGTCCACCTTCCAGGCGGGACAGGTCCACCTTCCAGGCGGCCAGGTCCACCTTCCAGGCGGCCAGGTCCACCTCCCAGGCGGCCAGGTCGACCTCCAGGCGGACCTGGTCGACCTCCAGGCGGCCAGGTCGACCTCCAGGCGGCCAGGTCGACCTTCCAGGCGGCCAGGTCCACCTCCCAGGCGGCCAGGTCCACCTCCAGGCGGCCAGGTCGACCTCCAGGCGAGCATGTGGCCCCACACACTCGAGATAAAGTGCACTTGTTGGCCCGAGGCTCACTACGTCGTCCGGGACACCTTGGCCAAAGGCACAGCGGACCCTAAGCGTCCCCTAATAACGAGGAAATAATGTTACCTAGCCATGATTTCGGGGCTCAACGTCCCCGCGGCCCGGTCCTCGACCAGGCCTCCTACAGACCACGGTCTAAACGGCCCATTCTCCTAAAATCAAAGTACCAATAGTAACGATGTCTTCGAAAGTACACGTCGTGATGGACCACCAGAAAATAGACTCTTGTACTCTTTATTTTTAACTGGAAAACTTGCTAAGTTTATGTTACAGTAAAGCCTACTCTGACCACCCTAGGCCTAATAAAGTACATATACGTGCTATACTATTTAGGTTGTTTTTTTAGCTGTATTTTGTCCTAGATGCTGTAACAAAAATGTTACAAAAAGTGGCTTGGCGGGGCTCTTGTTACATTGTGGTACTTTCAACCAGTTATACAAATTACGACCATTTCAGAATGGTCGTAATTTGGCTGGACTACATATTTTATAACACCACACACAGAGTCGTAGCTCAGTCGATTAAGGCAGTGTCTGGGATGCTCCCGGACGCAGGTTCGAATCCTCGTCACGGCCCTTGTGGATTTGTACATATTTTATACCCTGGACGGTGATGCTGCGACAAAATTGGTCAATATTCGTCACGAATAATCACCACGAGTAATCACCGCGAATAATCACCGCGAATAATCACCGCGAATAATCACCACGAGTAATCACCACGAGTAATCACCGCGAATAATCACCGCGAATAATCGCCATAATCAGAAGACCTCAACAGACACGCTAAAAGCGACTGCAGTTGGTGAGGGAGGGAGAGGTGACGGGGTGGAGGTGGGTGAAGACACCTTAAGACCACAAGGTGGCACACTTCTGAAACATTATACTCAGATAGTACCCGTCTCTGATTGGTCGAGAGGGGGGATCATATCTCCCCCATCATGGACGCTCTGCACCAATCCCGATACAGAAGTCGCTAATAAGCCTTTGAAAGAGATGCGGTGATGCGCCATATATTTGTTGCACTAATAAACGCAAAATAGCCGCGATTAAGAGTGATCTCTAGATACCAAGTGATACCTGCTTGATACCTGGTTGATGGGGTTCTGGGAGGTCTTCTATTCCCCAAGCCCGGCCCGAGGCCAGGCTCGACTTGTGAGAGTTTGGTCCACCAGGCTGTTGCTTGGAGCGGCCCGCAGGCGCACATACCCATCACAGCCCGGCTGATCCGGAACTTCTCTTAGAAAACAGTCCAGTTTTTTTTCCAGAAAGTGTAATGATTACTTTCCAGAGGACAAACATCCACCATTAAAACTGTAGGTTGGCACCAGTACGTCAGTGCCATCACGGTGAAGATGGCACTGACATACTGGTTGCCTCTCCTGCTGCCAAGCTGTAATGAGTCTCTTGGGAAGGGAGGTAGTTGATTGGAAGGGCAAATGTAGACACGAACTGGCTGTTAACTGAATGACACTGCCTGATGTGAACTACTACTACTACTGTGTCACTTCTTGTTGGTCAGGATCTCTGGTGATGGTCTGGTTGCGAGTAGAAATTGTGTGATCTTCAATAGTCATGATATTTACACAGTGTTTGGCACCTGAAAAAATAGATGTTGCCTTGCTCGTCTTATGGAGAGAAGTTGGGGCTAATACTGGTTCTGAAGGTGCCTCACAAGACACAAACAAGGCTCTACTAAAGAGAACAAATTCTACACTCATCCAGGCCATCGCCAGAAGACCTGACCAGCAATACAAAAATAATCGACAGATATAACAATCATAAGAGACATAGCAGAAGTACTTGACATCAAACACTTATCTAATTATGAAAAGCCCACCTAACCCTCACCCATTTAGCCATCCAATGGGACCCAGATTACCGTGTCATTGTAACCATCTCTCCTCTTAGTAGACTGAAAAAACACTATATTGCTATTTTGTTACTTCGCATTTACTGCCCCTCTATAAGGGTGGTAAACCGGACCTCGACAATGCACCAGGCCCAGCAGGGGAGTAAGGCAAGCTTGGGAGTCTTTTCTATTTCCCAAATGAGGAAGAACCACCTGGTAAATGTGATAGAATCGTTCCAAAACTATTGACCTAACTCTTGGATATTTTCAGTAATGTATTGATACAACTGTGGCGCCCCCACCCGCCCACTGCACCTTCAGCGGCGCCCCCACCCGCCCACTCCACCTTCAGCGGCGCCCCCACCCGCCCACTCCACCTTCAGCGGCGCCCCCACCCGCCCACTCCACCTTCAGCGGCGCCCCCACCCGCCCACTCCACCTTCAGCGGCGTCCTCACCCGCCCACTCCACCTTCAGCGGCGCCCCCACCCGCCCACTCCACCTTCAGCGGCGCCCCCACCCGCCCACTCCACCTTCAGCGGCGCCCCCACCCGCCCACTCCACCTTCAGCGGCGCCCCCACCCGCCCACTCCACCTTCAGCGGCGCCCCCACCCGCCCACTCCACCTTCAGCGGCGCCCCCACCCGCCCACTCCACCTTCAGCGGCGCCCCCACCCGCCCACTCCACCTTCAGCGGCGCCCCCACCCGCCCACTCCACCTTCACCGGCGCCCCCACCCGCCCACTCCACCTTCAGCGGCGCCCCCACCCGCCCACTCCACCTTCAGCGGCGCCCCCACCCGCCCACTCCACCTTCAGCGGCGCCCCCACCCGCCCACTCCACCTTCAGCGGCGCCCCCACCCGCCCACTCCACCTTCAGCGGCGCCCCCACCCGCCCACTCCACCTTCAGCGGCGCCCCCACCCGCCCATTTCTTCCTGAACATCGCATGCCTCGGTACAAGAAAAAATCAGCACAGAATAACTTCAACACAGACCAGTAATGTCCGCTGTGCTGTGGTGACTGCTTCACACCAAGCCTCTAATACACTAACTCGCTGTGGCAAAGAAATATTAAAAACCCTCCATAAACCCCCCTCCCCCCCCCAGGGAAGTATATAGCGACGAAATCTGGGGTACAAAACACGACAACCCCTCCCCCCTCCCCCCCCCCCTCCAACCACAAATCACTCAGAAAACAACAACACCGAGACCTAAGCCCCCATCAGGAGTGACACCGTTACCTGATTCTCCTCCGGGGTTTCACCTGGGACTCGTTGGAGGGGGGGGGGAGGGGGCGCATGTTAACAACCCTGATTGGCGCCAGCCTCAGCGTCAAGCGTTTGACGATGTAAACATTTATTACCCGATAAATTTGAGTCGAGTCTCTATGGCAAGCCGGTGGGCTGCGTTGGCTTAGGTACTGAACAGGTTCGTAGATGACATGTGCAACAAGGCGTGTTGTACATGATTATAGTTCAACATTCCAGCTTCCTTCTCAAGCCTTGGGATTACACGGTAATCCCCTTCGGATTTTATCAAATGAAAACTTAATCTAACGTCATCAAAGCTTGTCGAGCCTAGCCCGCCCTAATCTTATCTAGCCTTCCTTCACCTAGTCGAGCCTAGCCCAGTCTAGCACGAATTATATTTCCCTCGAAAACTGCATAACGCACTAATACGCGTGAATCTGTCTCGTCTCGTCCTCAATACGCTTTAGACTCCAGCTCAGAGCCAACATTCATCAAGTATGCAGGCGATGAGTCACAATAACGTGGCTGAAGTATGTTGACCAGACCACACACTAGAAATTGAAAAGTCACAAGTCACAATCGACTTGAGAATGGTCCAGGACGGACCGAAACGTCGTCGTCCCTTCAATTTCTAGTGTGTGGTCTGGTCAACATTCATCAAGTATTTACGTATCCACTTGAGGAACCTGTACATCTCTCTCCTCAAGTCATGACGGCTTCGTTTACATTCATTAAACAGTTGACGAGCTTCGAAACTTCACAACCCAAAGCTTTTGTTATTATTAACAACCCATGTTGTACACAGACGTTATGGGTACGAGACGTGCTTGTACCCTGGATGACACGACAAGCACACTGTTGCTGTGATTGTTTTTACAACTGCCTACAATGTGATGTCTGAAGTAGCTTGTAATATTAAATGGAATGTAATTTTTGCCAATGATAATAACTCTTGTATAAAATTTGTGTGGATTCCATCCCATGTTGGAGTTGGAAAACATGACTTTGTAGATCAATTGGCCAATGAGGCTTGCAGGAAAGAAAACACTGATTATGACTTTGGACTATCTAATGCAGTTATTAGAAACATACAAATTAAAGAAATTAATTCAGATTTAGAAGAACTAAGAAATGCCCAGAGACCTGAAAGCTGCAGTATTAAAAGTTATGACAAGTTGTGTAATAATAGGTATTTGTATGGTCAGCACAGTAACCGGACCAGGCAATGTGATGTAGTCATTGCTGTAATTCGCCTTGGCTATAGACACATCTGGCAGGTTAGTGAGGCTGAGCCACTACCAGAATATTCAGATTGTAAACTCTGTGATAAACCTTTAATGCGTTCACTAGAACAGTATATTGATGAATGTGAAACCGTAGAGGACTTTAGACCTCCTGGCCTCTTGTACCACCAACTGTGTAACTATTTTATTGACTCAGGTGTTCTGGACGACATCCTAACAATTTACCCAAAATTTGCTTGTCCATTTTAAAGAATGAAGAACAGTTTTTATTTATATTACTTCTAAGCTGTATCACTTATGAACCCATCCCTGCCCTTGTGTGGCAGTGCACAATAGAAAGTTGCTTTCACATATTCATACATTAAAACATTGATTGTAACCATGATATGTGCTCCAGCCTACAGTTTAGACCTATTGTCTTATGTATGACCCTCTGTCCTGCGTGACAGTGAATACTAGCATTATCCTCAATTTAATAAGACTATCAAAATCCGCAGATTAGGCAAAATTGTAATTAATTTTGTCAATAAAGATGTTAATAATAATAAGCCTACAGTGTGGCACAGTGTGGGGAAGGGCAGGCAACCCGACCTTCTAATACAAGGTCACATTTTGTCCTCTACCAAAGGGGCAAAAATTGTCGTACTAGAAAGTGGAAGTGGCTCGCGAAATTGACACACTGTCCCGTTTTCTGTTCTCTGGTAGGTTAGGGTAAGGGCACTTTACTACGACAATTTATTGACGTTGGGAAACCTTAGGAAGACAGATTGATGATTGATAAAGATTAAGCCACCCAAAAGGTGGCACGGGCATGAATAGCCCGTAAGTGGAGGCCCTTTTGAGCCATTACCAGTATCAAGAGCTGATACTGGAGATCTGTGGAGGTGCGACTGCACCCTGCGTGACGGGAGATGTCTCCCGTGAGGAAGACAGGCTGCCTGTAATGTAATCTACTGAGGATGGAGCGAGGTAGAGGGGTAAGGGGACGTAGCCCCCCCCACAGAGGGGGGAAACGCAGTTACACACACGTTCCTAATCTTTGAAAAAAGACTTTCTCAAGTGACACAGAAAAATCATCATGACTGACTGCATCTGAAAAAAAAGAAACTAAGCTCGCGGGTGGCCATTCCTCTTCCGCGAGCTACAAGCAGTACGTGATAAGCCTGCTGCTGTCAACCAACAATCTTATGAAACAAAAACCACATTGAGAAATTAGTTTTGTTTTAATTTGTTCATTAATTTGGGAGGCCGGAGTGTTTGGTTAGACCCGCTGTGGTATAACCCCACTGACGGGCAAATGACGTTAACATAATTAATTAGGTTATCTTGAGATGATTTCGGGGCTTTTTAGTGTCCCCGGGGCCCGGTCCTCGACCAGGCCTCCACCCCCCAGAAAGCAGCCCGTGACAGCTGACTAACACCCAGGTACCTGTTTTACTGCTAGGTAACAGGGGCATAGGGTGAAAGAAACTCTGCCCATTGTTTCTCGCCGGCGCCTGGGATCGAACCCAGGACCACAGGATCACAAGTCCAGCGTGCTGTCCGCTCGGCCGACTGGCTCCCTGTCAGTGGACACAATATCCAAGCGTAACGTGGAACCAAGGCCACTCTTGGATATTGTGCGCACTGGAGGGGTTATGGACGCTGGTGCAAGAATCATAACATCATTAAGCAAGTTCTACTCGTAATTGATCAAATTAAATAAAATAATTCCATGTCATATCCCGAATGAACGATCATTATCCCGATTATATAATCGGGATAATGAAACATATTTACCATCTGACACGAGTTTTGCAAATAGGGAATCAATCACGTTGCAGGCGATGAGTCACAATAACGTGGCTGAAGTATGTTGACCAGACCACACACTAGAAGGTGAAGGGACGACAACGTTTCGGTCCGTCCTGGACCATTCCCAAGTCGATTGTCGACTTCAAAATGGTCCAGGACGGACCGAAACGTCGTCGTCCCTTCACCTTCTAGTGTGTGGTCTGGTCAACAATCAATCACGTTAAGCTTGGCATTTTCTCCCACAGTTGACAACAGTCCAACTTTCGCCAACATTTAAATCAAGCGAAATTTGTGTATAAAATAACATTCGTCTTGAAAACGTCCGTGCATGTGCAAGAGGCGCCGGTGCAGGCGTGACTGTCAATATGACTGTATATATAGCTTACAAACTGAATTGCCAGTTGTCACTGTCATTCACAAGGGGAGTTCATCAACAACTGGCCGTTGTAAGTTATCCAGTGGGGCCAAACCATGCTAGAGTAACGTCGAATCAACGTTGAAACGACTTTGTTTGACCAACATCTGCTGACTGGGTCAGTGAGCAACCCCCCCCCCCCACACACACACACACACACACACACACACACACACACACAGGGGTCTCGCAGCCTGATGGATAGCGCGCAGGATTCGTAATTCTGTGGCGCGGGTTCGATTCCCGCACGAGGCAGAAACAAATGGGCAAAGTTTCTCTCACCCTGAATGCCCCTGTTACCTAGCAGTAAATAGGTACCTGGGAGTTAGTCAGCTGTCACGGGCTGCTTCCTGGGGTGTGTGTGTGTGTGTGTGTGTGGTGTGGAAAAAAAAAAGAAAAAAAAAAAGTAGTTAGTAAACAGTTGATTGACAGTTGAGAGGCGGGCCGAAAGAGCAGAGCTCAACTCCCGTATAAACACAACTAGTAAACACACACACACACACACACACACACACACACACACACACACACACACACACACACACGCGCGCCTCCAAGCTGTTGTATCTATGCTGTTAACAAGTTTAAAGCTTAGCCATTGAGTGCTGGCGTAGTTCTCACAGCTTTGTTATAACAGGGTAATTTAAGCGTTTTCTGAACAAAACTTGTGGAGACTCAAGGAGGGGGGAGGGGGGGGGGTGAAGGGCCACACACTGTCTATGAACAATTTGATGCTGTTATCGAGCCGGTAAGTTTATGTGAACAAAAGCTACAAAGTGATGTAGGGAGGGGGGCAGGGGCCAGATTCACGAAGCAGTTACGTAAGCACTTACGAACCTGTACATCTTTTCTCAATCTTTGCCGGCTTTGTTTACAATTATTAAACAGTTAAGGAGCACCAGAAGGCTGTTAATAACAATAACAGTTGATTGGGAAGTTTTCATGCTTGTAAACTGTTTAATAAGTGTAAACAAAGCCGTCAAAGATTGAGGAAAGATGTACACGTTCGTAAGTGCTTGCGTAACTGCTTCGTGAATCTGGCCCCAGGACTCGTCAAGCATTCATGCAACGACTGACGAAGCCTGTACATCTTTCCGCAGTGATGGCCGCCGCTTAGTCGACATTTATACAACAGTTTACGAGCACCGGAGCTATACGAGGTCGTTCACATCGACAACCTTCCCTTGTTAAGTGTTGAAGATAAGTGTTGTATTAACTTGCAGAAAATCGCATGTTCCTCCCCGTCCACCACTTGGGCTGGACGGTAGAGCGACGGTCCCGCGTCATGCAGGTCGGCGTTCAGTACCCGACCGTCCAAGTGGTTGGGCACCATTCCTTTCCTCCGTCCCATCCCCAAATCCTTATCTTGACCCCTGCCAAGTATAATCGTGGTGGATTGAAACTTTCTTCGAGAGTTCCCTTCTTCCCCTTCACAAAATCACTTGAAATCACTTTCAACAAGTGATTAAACATGCTAAAAAAAATAAACGTAAAATATAAGTGTAAATTATGAGGGTCAAACAAGGTCAAACAAGGTCAAACAAGGTCACAACTCGGGTTAATGGGACGCCATTATGGAGATTGACGTGACTTCCGGTCACTGGTCTGCGGGAACCTGAAGCACTTATCCTAAAGCTCTCAGGAAAGTATGTGATTGATAATACTAAAGGAACTTACAAGTATAGGATTAATCCGGGAGACATCTCCCGTCACGCAGGGTGCAGTCGCACCTCCACAGATCTCCAGTATCAGCTCTTGATACTGGTAATGGCTCAAAAGGGCCACCACTTACGGGCTATTCGTGCCCGTGCCACCTCTTGGGTGACTTAATCTCCATCAATCAATCACAGGATTAACGCACCGCTCCTGTGCCAGGTAAGCTTACTACGGGCCCACCAGAGCCCGTGCTACTTGCTCCCTCCTGTGCCAGGTAAGTTACGGGCTCACTATAGCCCGTGCTACTTGCTCCCTCCTGTGCCAGGTAAGTTACGGGCTCACTATAGCCCGTGCTACTTGCTCCCTCCTGTGCCAGGTAAGTTACGGGCTCACCATAGCCCGTGCTACTTGAAACTTGTTCTAAGTAGGTGAATCTATAACAACAACAACATACAGGATTATTAATCCGTTCGCGGGAGGTGTTGAGGAAGCCGACTTAGGCGTAGTGTTGTGTGGGCGGGTAGTCGGCCATCGTGGCCCTGGCCTGCTGGCCACACACTGTCTTCACAAGACGGCCATCGTGGCCCTGGCCTGCTGGCCACACACTGTCTTCACAAGACGGCCATCGTGGCCCTGGCCTGCTGGCCACACACTGTCTTCACAAGACGGCCATCGTGGCCCTGGCCTGCTGGCCACACACTGTCTTCACAAGACGGCCATCGTGGCCCTGGCCTGCTGGCCACACACTGTCTTCACAAGACGGCCATCGTGGCCCTGGCCTGCTGGCCACACACTGTCTTCACAAGACGGCCATCGTGGCCCTGGCCTGCTGGCCACACACTGTCTTCACAAGACGGCCATCGTGGCCCTGGCCTGCTGGCCACACACTGTCTTCACAAGACGGCCATCGTGGCCCTGGCCTGCTAGCCACACACTGTCTTCACAAGACGGCCATCGTGGCCCTGGCCTGCTGGCCACACACTGTCTTCACAAGACGGCCATCGTGGCCCTGGCCTGCTGGCCACACACTGTCTTCACAAACAATGGTCACACGCTCCTTAATCCACCCGCCAAACCGTTTATGAATGAATAATGCTCGAACGTTCAGCATTGAGTTCGAACGCCATGTTCGAACATTTCTGAAACACGATTTTGATAAGGTCTCTTATCCGAATTGCTCTTCTGGAAATGCTTCAGCGACTTAGTACAAATACACAGCCCGTCCTCATCAACAAAGGCTGTTTATGACTGAAAAACACTCTACACACGACTCGCAACTGATAACGTCCGAACACTTCTCGAACAAGTGCTTCGTTGCCGACCTGTTCGAATCCAAACTGTCAGCCCGTCCTCCAAGCAAAGATCCAAAAGTGATTCCATGTACTCCGCCAAACCCCCTGTTTATGAATGAAAAGCGGTTCACACACGACTCATAACTGCTAACGTTCGAACATATCCGGAACAAGTGCTTCACTGACGAATTTTGTTCGAATCACAACGCTGTAAATGCTTCACCTACGTACTACAAATACAAATAATCGCCAACAGAACCTAAACACCTAACCTAACCTATGCCTATATATACACAATATGCTAATATGTTATAATATTAACTTATACTTGAGAAAATTCCCGTTTTGAATGAACAGCATGTTAAAATTTATGAATGCGTCTGTGGGGTTGACCGCTGGATGTAATGGATATGAGTCGAGGACGGGTTGAAACTGTGTACTGTAAATGCTTCATCCGTGTATTATAGATACAAATAATTTGCCAACAGAACCTAAACACCTAACCTAACTTACTTTTAAATAGATCCAATATTGAAATATATAATAAAAATCATTTATATTTGAAAAAATTCCTGTTTGGAATGATCAGCGTCTTAAAGTTGATGGAATGTGTCTTTACGTCAAGCGCCGGATGGAATGAACCTTACCTGAGGCAACCCGTTCTCGCACTTTCGTATAGTCAATATTGACTTATTAAATACGTGCATATGTGACATACTAATTTATTGTGAATTTTTTAGTTTACCTTGAAAAGCTTCATAGAAAACACCGACCTCACCTAATCTTCTTAGTATGTTAAGATAAGCATTTATTGCTTCGTAATTACAATTATTACTTAACCTATACCTATATAAGGTTTTACCTATAATAGATTACAATTATTACTTAACCTATACCTATAATAGGTTAAGTAATAAGTAATAATTGTAATTACGAAGCAATAAGATGCTTATGTTAACATACTAAGAAGGTTAGGTAAGGTCGGTGTTTTCTATACAGCTTTTCAAGGTAAACTAAAATATTCACAATAAATTAGTATGTCACATATGCACGTATTTAATAAGTCAATATTGACTATACGAAAGTGCGAGAACGGGTTGCCTGAGGATGAGTTGAAGTTTCAGTTATACTGTATATATATTTATATATAATATATATTATATTATCTCATATCCCAGCCCCTTGTCCTCATATCACTTCCATGTGCTATATAGTCATGCTGGCTTAGCACTTTCTCCCCATAATTTCCCTTCCTTCGTAATACAGCAAGTATTTCCGGGTTAAACTTACACACACCGTCAGTGGCGGGACGACGGTGTGTTTGTAAACAGTGACGCGGTGTTTGTGTGTTTTTGTAAATAGTCTTTGTTTGTAGTCAAAGATTTTATTTACACGTTAAAAAAACTGTTAATTAACATGGAGCGTCTAAGCCTACTGTTAATTAACATGGAGCGTCTAAGCCTTATTTAAAATAATTTGTATTTACATAAACTCACAAAAGGTACACAACACAAAACTTCTCGCTTCATGCAGGTCGGCGTTCAATCCCCGACCGTCCACAAGTGTTTGGGTACCATTCCCTTCTTCCCCCCCCCCTGTCCCATCCCAAATCCTTATCCTAACCCCTTCCCAGTGCTATATAGTCGCAATGGCTTGGCGCTTTCCCCCCTGATAGTTCCCTTCCCTTCGAGTTTGTATACTTAGTGGCTGGGAAAGACTAAGGAAACTGAGGGAGCTCAACATACTGGATTAGAAAGAACCAGTGGAGACATGATCACGACATGTAAGGTTTTAAGTGTAATCGACACATTATACCAAAGCACAGATAGGAACTCTAGAGGTTACAGAAACTTGTGTCAGGTTTATAAACACGAGGAATGAGTTAGGAGGAAGAAGTTATGTTAAATTCCTTTTTTTTAATGGATATTTGATACGAGAGATTATGAAGTAATTGCATTAAACAACAATTAGTATGAAGGGCAGGACTTGTGAGCTGAATATCGACCCCTGGAAGTACACCCAGGTGAGTACATGCAGGTGAGTACATGCACAGTTACGAGGACAGGCAAATATATACATATTATCTTAACAAACGTTTTCACAATGGAAGGTGGCAAGAGATATGGTCACAACATACCCGATACTAACCGGAGTACACGAAGGTTGGGGACCAAGAGATGAGGGACACGTTAGACAGACAGATATGTGCCAGAAAAAATATAAGGAAATAGTGAGGCCTGGAGTAAGAGACGTAAAGAAAGGTAGAGCACTTGAGGGCCACAGTGTTCAGAGCCTCCAGGACAGGTGAGACCTGCTCCTACACACACACACACACACACACACACACATAGTAGTAGGTATCTATCAGTCTCAGGAGACTATGGAGTTGCGCTCTGGTTATCGGTCTGGAGTGGCCTCTCCAGGGCGCAAAGTCAGAGGTAGATTGATATGGGGGAGAAGCTGTTACCCATGCAGCAGGTCCCCCTCTCCACGGCGCTGAAAGTCTCCAATGGAAAGACAAACGCCAATACGATTGGTTCCAGCACACACAAGAAACAAGGACCTGGAGGCTGACTGGATAGCGCTCGGGGAATCGTAGTCCAAAGGGGGGCCCGGGTTCCATTCCCGGCTGAGGCAGAAAATAAATGGGTAGAGTTTCTTTCACCCTGATGCGCCTGTTCACCCAGCAGTAAATAGGTACCTGGGAGTTAGACAGCTGCTACGGGCTGCTTCCTGTAGATGCATGTATGTGTGCGTGTGTATTAAAAGACACATATGTAGAGGAAAAAAATAGATTGCTTACAAAGGCGGGGTCCAGGAACTAATAACTCGATCCTACAGGCCCAAATAGTAAACACACAGAGAGAGAAAAGTATTTTTTTTCTGAAAAAAAAGACAGACAGAAAAGTCTGAAAAAAATCTTCATCTAGGAACCTGATCTCCCGAGAGAGCCGCAGGTGCGAGCCCCACCCATAACTCGGCCGAGTGAAATTGCTGTGACCTGCAGGAGAAGTGAAGACGCTGGAGGCGACGACACGACCACGTGCCCGAAGGCTCTGATCAAACTCCATTATAGATCCTAAACGCAAGCAGCAAAAGAACTGTGCGCGCGCCGCTAGCAAAAATTCATCGCTGTAAAAGGGAGAACTGCCAGAGGGGTCGAAAACGGATAGTGTGCCCCCCCCCCCCCACACACACACACACAGGAAGCAGGCAAGAACCACTGTACTACATACAAACAGGTGTTACACACAAGCGTTACATTGAGTTTATTTGGACTCGGTAAACTCCCACCAAGCCTAGCCCTGGACCCAAGCTTGAATTGTGAAGATTTTATCTAAAATAGCCATTGCTTGAAGCGGCCACACACACGCACGCACACACACACACACACACACACACACACACACACACACACACACACACACACACACGCAGATTCCTCATCCCCTCCTCCCCCCAAAACACAAACACACAGCCCACTAAATAAAGTGAACAACTCAGCAATAATGTCCAAAGGAACTAGAGAATAGCGGCGTTAAAATTCCCAAGAATAGAAAGTCTTCAGATTTCCTTCCCTGTGTATCTCTATGAGGCTTCCCGGCACCACCATCTTGAGGTTATCTTGAGATGATTTCGGGGCTTAACGTCCCCGCGGCCCGGTCCTCAACCAGGCCTCCCTTTTGTTACACATCCCCAGGAAGCAGCCCGAAGCAGCTGTCTAACTCCCAGGTACCTATTTACTGCCAGGTGAACAGGGGGGCATTAGGGTGAAAGAAACTCTGCCCATTTGTTTCCCCCTTCGCCGGGGGGGGGGGGTCGAACCCGGAATCTTAGGACTACGAATCCCGAGCGCAGTTCACTCAGCCGTCAGGCCCCTCCTGTTATGATAAACCCCATGTATAAGACCACAATGGATAAAACTATTATAAAGAGCTGTAGGATTATCTTGTAACAGGATAATAGGCAAATAGGATCATAGTGCAACAGGATTATATGATAGCAGGGTTATAGGATAACGGGATTACAACGTAATTACAAGTAATAATTATTATTAATTTAAACATGCAACAAAGACTCGGTTTTTTTACATATATTTTTGTATTAATTTTAATTAACAATTTACTAAGGGGAATAATTGTTGTTTATTTCACTGACAGGATGAACGGCGCTCCTCAGTGTCCTAACACCATGGTGCCGTGTTCACTCACAGGATGAACAGCGCTCCTCAGTGTTCTGACACCATGGTGCCGTGTTCACTCACAGGATGAACAGCGCTCCTCAGTGTTCTGACACCATGGTGCCGTGTTCACTCACAGGATGAACAGCGCTCCTCAGTGTCCTAACACCATGGTGCCGTGTTCACTCACAGGATGAACAGCGCTCCTCAGTGTCCTAACACCATGGTGCCGTGTTCACTCACAGGATGAACAGCGCTCCTCAGTGTCCTAACACCATGGTGCCGTGTTCACTCACAGGATGAACGGCGCTCCT
This sequence comes from Procambarus clarkii, assembly GCF_040958095.1. Taxonomy (NCBI): domain Eukaryota; kingdom Metazoa; phylum Arthropoda; class Malacostraca; order Decapoda; family Cambaridae; genus Procambarus; species Procambarus clarkii. The sequence continues at coordinate 4,326,610 of NC_091164.1, forward strand.
CAGAGTCCTAACACCATGGTGCCGTGTTCACTCACAGGATGAACGGCGCTCCTCAGTGTCCTAACACCATGGTGCCGTGTTCACTCACAGGATGAACAGCGTTCTTCAACACATGAACACCTGCATGTGTATAGCGACAAAGCGTTCACCTGTGGACCTGCAAGCTTCAACACCTGCATTGTCAAGCACTTGACACAACCCGTCCTCGACTCAAGTCCATTACATCCAGCGGTCAACCCCACAGACGCATTCATCAATTTTAACATGCTGTTCATTCAAAACGGGAATTTTCTCAAGTATAAATTAATATTATAATATATTAGCATATTGTGTATATATAGGCATAGGATAGGTTAGGTTAGGTGTTTAGGTTCTGTTGGCGATTATTTGTATTTGTAGTACGTGGGTGAAGCATTTACAGCGTTGTGATTCGAACAAAATTCGTCAGTGAAGCACTTGTTCCGGATATGTTCGAACGTTAGCAGTTATGAGTCGTGTGTGAACCGCTTTTCATTCATAAACAGGGGGTTTGCCGGGTGCATGGAATCACTTTTGGATCTTTGTTTGGAGGACGGGCTGGTCAAGCAGCCCGTCCTCCAAACAAAGATCCAAAAGTGATTCCATGCACCCGGCAAACCCCCTGTTTATGAATGAAAAGCGGTTCACACACGACTCATAACTGCTAACGTTCGAACATATCCGGAACAAGTGCTTCACTGACGAATTTTGTTCGAATCACAACGCTGTAAATGCTTCACCCACGTACTACAAATACAAATAATCGCCAACAGAACCTAAACACCTAACCTAACCTATCCTATGCCTATATATACACAATATGCTAATATATTATAATATTAATTTATACTTGCGAAAATTCCCGTTTTGAATGAACAGCATGTTAAAATTGATGAATGCGTCTGTGGGGTCGACCGCTGAATGTAATGGACTTGAGTCGAGGACGGGTTGGCTTGACAGGTGCTTATGACGAGCGGCTGCTCACCGGGAAGGCTCGGTACAGTGGCGGGCTTCGCTTCTATGTGCAAAGTTCGGCGTTCGAATCCCGCGTGTTCACGCGGTTTAGTGGGCAGCGTTATCTACATATTCACCAGGTGTGACGTGGCGTAGTGGTTTCCTCCTCATAATGAGTATAATTACCCTACGGGAACTTCGACTCCCGGAGCAGTGCGCAGAGTTCTCCTTAACCCAAATAGCGCACGAGTGCTTGTAGTGCGCAGGAGAGTGCGCTCGCCAGCACACGAGTTGGAGGATGGATATATAGTGCGCAGGTGATGTTGATGAGCTAATGGGGGGAGGAGGGGGTGTGTATGGTGCGCGCATGCGTGGTTAATAGGGATCGATGAGTGTGGTAGTTGTAGTAGTGGTGGTAGGTGTGGTGGTGGTGGTGATGAGCACTTCTTGGGGTGCACTGTTCAATAGGTTTGCTTTCTATTTCTTTCATTGTCTGTCTGTCTGTCTCTGTCTCTCACGAAGCACGACAAACGGGAACGGCCGTAACAGCCAACACCGTTACACTGAGAGCCTCTCTGACAGATGGCTACTTGACTTTATTAACTACATGCAAATGCATGAGGATAGGAGAAGCAGCGAGAAGATCCTATACACACATGTCAGAGTGAAGGGGCGAAAGCTACGCCCTCTGCAACAGACAAATTCAAGACCTGGTTGCAAACTTGACCCCTTTTCAACAAATCCTTCCCGTCCTTCTCAACTAATTGGTTTACGGTACGGTAAGCCAACGTCACAAATTCAACCTACTATGAAAATGTGACGGCTTGATTGATTAAGCCAACCAGGAGGTGGCACGGGCATGAATAGCCCGTAAGCATGACGAAGCACGTCCCCGTTGATGTCGTGCTTAGATGTTGTTGTTGTTATAGATTCAGCTACTCGGAACAAGTTCCAAGTAGCACAGGCTATGGTGAGCCCGTAGTGGACTTACCTGGCACAGGAGCGGTGCCTGTGGCGGCTTATCTGTGATCTATATACATGGGACTCGATGGGTTAGGTGGGTTGCTTAGGTTCGAACGTTTCTGGCTCCGTTAGGAGGTTGGATTTTATTGTTTACAGCGAGGCAGCTGAAGAGACCTCGGCCGAGGACTGGTCGAGGAGTGGCCGAGGACTGGCCGAGGACTGGCTGAGGTCCAGATGGTGGTCAAGAGCTGGGACGACGGACTCGTCCGAGCGCTGTGGTCGAGAGACCCCGTCTTCAGTACTGAGGACGGGGAGGGACATGGTCGAAGTGGACGCCGCACTAACAGTGAGGAGGAGTAGAAGGTGGGGGTCCCTGTGACCCCTGTGTGACACAGAGGGGTCCCTGTGACCCCTGTGTGACACAGAGGGGTCCATGTGACCCCTGTGTGACACAGAGGGGTCCCTGTGACCCCTGTGTGACACAGAGGGGTCCCTGTGACCCCTGAGTGACACAGAGGGGTCACAGCGACGCTAGCAACAACTTCTACGGCCCATAAGGCGTAAACAAATGGAATGGATTACACGAAGTCGTTGATGATAAACAATTTAATAGTAAAATAAAACAAGTTGTGGTCAATCAAGCTACTGATAGTCAAATGCCGGGCCTTAGGAGCTGACGCTCGACCTTACAAGCTAAACGAGTATATTTATATAACAAGACATACTAAGAACATCCAAACCTTACAGTTAAAAAAAATGAGACGAGGCTGAAGGGGACACTGAGCTAAACCGCACTCCTGCTAGCTAAACATCGCTAGGCAAGCACCTGGAGGGAGATCACTACCTCAGCTAACCCGTCCAACTGGTCCGAGAGCTAGAGCTAGACCTCCCCGGGCCCCCTCACGGGTAGGTAAGGAGCCGTAGGTGAGCAGCACAGCCCCTGGGGGACACTACCGGAGAGAGAGAGGGAACTGGTCCAGCTCCACACCTCCCCCCCCCCCCCCTTCCGTCCGGTCCGTAGTGACCTCATTCTCCGCGGCTATACTGGTCTCCGCGGCCACCACCAGCGCTGGGGTCTCGAACAACGACCCGGCCGTAACACCAGCAACAGTAGCAGCAGCACAGGTGGGAGTGAAGCAACAGTAGCAGCAGCACAGGTGGGAGAGAAGCAACAGTAGCAGCAGCACAGGTGGGAGGGAAGGAACAGCAGCACAGGTGGGAGAGAAGCAACAGTAGCAGCAGCACAGGTGGGAGAGAAGAAACAGTAGCAGCAGCACAGGTGGGAGAGAAGCAACAGTAGCAGCAACACAGGTGGGAGAGAAGCAACAGTAGCAGCAACACAGGTGGGAGAGAAGCAACAGTAGCAGCAACACAGGTGGAAGAGAAGCAACAGTAGCAGCAACACAGGTGGAAGAGAAGCAACAGTAGCAGCAACACAGGTGGAAGAGAAGCAACAGTAGCAGCAACACAGGTGGAAGAGAAGCAACAGTAGCAGCAACACAGGTGGGAGAGAAGCACTTGGCATCAACACACATATATTACACTGTTGTGGTTCCTGTGTTAGTCTCTTTTTGGTCAATTTCTCTCTCTCTCTCTCTCTCTCTCTCTCTCTCTCTCTCTCTCTCTCTCTCTCTCTCTCTCTCTCTCTCTTGCGTAATGGCTGTCTTCCGCTCGACTGTAGATTTTGAGGAATATTATCTTTATCAGCATTCGTCTGATGATTCCCTTCCCTTTAGATAGATTTCACGGTTAATTAGTGTTTTTCTCACAGTCCCACTCACAGTGGTGTCCGTTCTTTCCGTAATGTTGCTAAATTGAATATCCCCTCGAAAATATATCTGTGTAAATATTTCATTGGATATATCCCCCTCCTTCGTGTTTATATATATTATATATATATATATATATATATATATATATATATATATATATATATATATATATATATATATATATATATATATATATACTCCTCCAGTTTCTTATTCGATAATGTTCGTATTTTTTGTGAGTTGTCACTTAATTCCAGCAACTTTTTTTTTTTATCAAACCGCGTCTACGTCTATGTTCATGAACTTGGTTACGTCTGTTCACAAGATGTTCATGAACTTGGTTACGTCTGTTCACAAGATGTTCATGAACTAACTGACGACTGTATTGGGATATCCTTCAAGCTGTCCCAACTAATCCACTTAGAATTCAGCGAATCTTTAGATTCCACTTGACTGATTAACTCTATACTCTGTCGTCCTCTAAAAAAAAAAAAAAAAAAAAATAAACTTTCTTGTGCTTGCGCTGCCATTCAGCTTTTTAGTGCATTCCAAGTTCTGTTTTTAACAGTTTCAAGTCTTACTTGGACGAGTTCCATCTCCTTGATCGTAGCTTCTATTCAGGGTCATCTTGCAGTCTCGTGTATATATATATATATATATATGTCGTACCTAGTAGCCAGAACGCACTTCTCAGCCTACTATGCAAGGCCCGATTTGCCTAATAAGCCAAGTTTTCCTGAATATATTTTCTCTATTTTTTTTCTTATGAAATGATAAAGCTACCCATTTCCTTATGTATGAGGTCAATTTTATTTTATTGGAGTTAAAATTAACGTAGATATATGACTGAACCTAACCAACCCTACCTAACCTAACCTAACCTATCTCTATAGGTTAGGTTGGGTTGGGTTAGGTAGCCGAAAAAGTTAGGTTAGGTTAGGCAGGCTAGGTACTCGAAAAATAATTAATTCATGAAAACTTGGCTTATTAGGCAAATCGGGCCTTGCAAAGTAGGCTGAGAAGTGCGTTCTGGCTACTAGGTACGACATAAATATATATATATATATATATATATATATATATATATATATATATATATATATATATATATACATATATATATATATATATATATATATATATATATATATATATATATATATTGGCCTACTCTGCCAAAGCACAGGGGGGATGACACTCGACGCACAGTGAAGTTAACGACATCATCAAGAGGAGCCTCACCACAGCTGGATGCCCAGCTGAAAGAGAGCCCCGTTATCTAACGCCCCGTAACTCTGATGCTCTTATTGGTCGCCCGGATGGTATCACAGTGAACCCCTGGAAGAATGGCAAGCAGTTGGTATGGGACTACACGTGCGTATCAACCCTGGCTAACACCTACATTGACCTCAGTGTTGCACAACCAGGTGGCGCTGCCACCCACAGGGAAGCAGCCAAATCCCGTAAGTATAGAGAACTGGATCACCACTACAATTTTGTCCCCATTGCTTCTGAGACACTCGGCGCCTGGGGTAAAAGTGCTACCAGTCTTTTGAAGGAACTGGGTTCTAGGCTCATTGAAACAACAAGGGACCCCTAGAGCTGCCAGCTTTCTTTTCCAGCGCCTCAGCGTGGCGATACAAAGGGGAAATGCGCACTGCATCCAGGGTTCCTGCCCGCCATCTGAGGAGCTGGAGGAACTCGACAACCTATGATAACCATCTTTGTAACCTATATGTAACTCCTTTTTTGTAACAAAGTTCAAATAAAGTAAATATATATGTGAACATACAAAAGAATGGGGGTGGTAGGAGAAGATAATATTAGTGTTCAGTGAGAAACCACAAGGTCTCCTCTGAATACTTTTTATTTTCTTCTCCGAGGCTATGGGTCCCCACATTGGCACCAGAGGTGGTACCCTCACAAATTATATATATATATATATTCATTATCTAGTATATATATATATATATATATATATATATATATATATATATACTAGATAATGAATGTTATTATCGATATAAGTTATTCTTATTTATATAATAATTTCTACCGGACGTTGACTTATTCTTAAAAAATGTCGTTTTCTTTTCTACTGTTAATTTTTGACCCGTGACCACAACCGATCTGTGTTGCTGTTTTGTTTTTTTTTCCTGCCGAAATTTCCCTCGTTGTTTTCACAACTTTTCTAGTTATTTTCTGCACTTTTAGTTTCTCGAAGTTTTCTGTTGAGACACGAAGCTCGGAGTCGTCCTCGGAGTCGTCTTCGGAGACGTCCTCGAAGTCGTCAGCGAACAGTGATGGACTTGGTCATCGTTCCTTGAGGCGGTCGCTGGGGAGTATTTTGTCGTAGATTTCTCCATAATGTGAGGATCTTGGAGGTGTCTACCTTCCTGTTGGTGAAGACATGCACGCGCGCTGGGATGCCGCACGCGCGCGCTCCTACTCTCTGTTCTCCTTAAGTGGTAACAAAAAATTTGAGATATTGGTGGTATTGCTCGTTAGTTGTGTGTGTGTGTGTGTGTGTGTGTGTGTGTGTGTGTGTGTGTGTGTGTGTGTGTGTGTGTGTGTGTGTGTGTGTGTTTGTGCGTATATGCGTATGTGCGTTTGTGCGCGCTCGTGTGTGAGTGGCCGCGCCTATTGGTCTACAAGAGAAACTCTCACAAAAAAACGACAACCTACAGGGTGGTGAAGAACCTTGTTTGAAAGACTTTCAGTTCTTTGACGGCCTGGTTCTTCCTCCCCCCCCCCCCCCCTCCTCCTCCTCTTCCTCCTCCTGGTCCTCCTCTTCTTCCTCCTCCTGGTCCTCCTCCTCTTCCTCCTCCTCTTGCAGCATGAGCAACAGGAGTCAACAATATCAACATGAGAGCAGGCCAAGGAGAAGCCGAGACAGCCCGCAAGTTGAGCGCAAAAGTACTCGTAATGGGAGACTTCAATCATGACCAAGTTAACTGGGAAACAAGGTAGCCGAAGCTCGACCCCCGCAAGGACAAGTAGGTGAGTACACACACACACACCTCAAGGTCCACCTTGGGGTCAACACTCGAGGTCTTCGTCAGATGGACACACGCATCTCGACAGTTATTTTACTAATAGGAATGTTTGGATCATCTTGGCATCTGGTGAAGCTTTCTCTTGGATTGGCTCGACCTGGCTCCTTCCTCGACCTGTGAGACCTGGCTCCTTCCTCGACCTGTGGGACCTGGCTTCTTCCTCGACCTGTGGGACCTGGCTCCTTCTTCGACCTGTGGGACCTGGCTCCTTCCTCGACGTGTGGGACCTGGCTCCTTCCTCGACCTGTGGGACCTGGCTTCTTCCTCGACCTGTGGGACCTGGCTTCTTCCTCGACCTGTGGGACCTGGCTCCTTCCTCGACCTGTGGGACCTGGCTCCTTCCTCGACGTGTGGAGGGAGCCAGGTCCTGGTGAGCCAGGTCCCTCCACGACCTGTGGGACCTGCCTCCCTCCACGACCTGTGGGACCTGCCTCCCTCCACGACCGGTGGGACCTGGCTCCCTCCACGACCCGCCTCTACGACGCGCCGCTCAACAAGACTCCCCTAAATTACACACACATCTTCGCCTTCTTCGTTATTTGTTTGAGTTCGAAGTGCAGCTTTCGAACTCGATTGTAATGGCAAAATTTTAAAACAGCATGAGGCGTCCTCTGTCAGCAGACTCAGCAGACTCTCAACAGCAGAAACGCATTGTTAAAACCCCCAAATCGGCAGACGCTGGCAGACCTCAGAAACCCATCGACAGAAGACATTTACGACAGACTGTGAGCACAAGACATTGAGGAATGTTATTGTGACCGTCGTGGTGGTGAAACCGTCTTACATAAGAACATAAGAACAAAGGCAACTGCAGAAGGCCTATTGGCCCATGCGAGGCAGCCGTGTTCTCTCTCTCTCCTGCAGTAGTGATAAACCATATTGACCTCCGTATTGTTTGTGTGGGGGTCATTGACCGAGGGGGACTGTGTCACCAGGGTAGGGGTCAGCCAAGGTCAGCCCAGAGTGGAGGTGAGAGTTGTGGAGTGGGCTGAGGTGGGGAGGGGGGGGGGGGGGGGGGTTCCCCCCCCCTCCCCCCCTGGTTCTTGGACATGACCAAGGGGAGAAAGTGTTTGTATAGACCCTGGTTTGCCCACCTCAGGTCAAAACCCCCTCTCTCAGATCCCCCCAACCTTTCTCTAAGTTCCTCCTCACCCCCCCCCCCCTTCACTCTCAGCACCCCTCCTCAGCTGACACTTCATCTTGATAACGCGAGACCAATACGCTTGTTCTTAATGATGACTGAGAGATGTCCTTTTCACTTCTAAAAGTTTGTAACTGTTGTGCACGATATGTAAGTCTCGTCTTGGGTTAATGTCCCATGACGTGATCTGCCGATGATGCTCCAACTTCACTGACAATCTTAGGTCCCCCCCCCCATTCCCCCTCCCCCTTCCCCCCCCCATTGATGCTATATTAACGCTCTTCGTGAGCATGTGGTGTAGTTAGTTAACTACCTACTGTCCTTGTCTGAGGATATGACTTGGATAGCTTGTTGTTGCTGTTTAAGACCTGGAACAAGAAGTTCCAAGTAGCACGGGCTACGGTGAGCCCGTGATTGGATAGCTGCATGAGAGAGAGAGAGAGAGAGAGAGAGAGAGAGAGAGAGAGAGAGAGAGAGAGAGAGAGAGAGAGAGAGAGAGAGAGAGAGAGAGAGAGAGAGAGCAGCCGGTGGTGGAGACTGAGGCACAGTCAAGACTTAGAGCCTTTACCACCACCCTTCCCCCCCCCTTTTACTCTAAAAATAGAGAGTGACACCCTCTTGGTGAAGACTGACACACCTGGCCTGATGTGACACCTGCCTAAGTTGACACTTCCCTCAGGTGACACACACACACACACACACACACACACACACACACACACACACACACACACACACACACACACACACACACACACTCTCTCGTTATCAAAGGCCTTTTGGCAGTGTAGAATGTGTGTGTGTGTGTGTGTGTGTGTGTGTGCGTGTGTGTGTGTGTACTCACCTAGTTGTACTCTAACTAGGTGAGTACACAAACACACACACACACACACACACACACACATTCTACACTGCCAAAAGGCCTTTGATACAGTTTCGCACATAAGACTGCTACTCAAACTCGAGAGGCAGGCGGGGGTGGGAGGAAAGGCCCTAGCATGGGTAAGGAACTACCTAACAGGAAGGAGCCAGAGTTACGGTAAGGGGCGAGAAGTCGGACTGGCGAACAGTAACGAGTGGAGTACCTCAAGGATCGGTGCTGGGACCAATTCTATTTCTAATTTACGTAAATGACATGTTTACAGGAGTGGAATCCTACATATCGATGTTCGCGGATGACGCAAAATTAATGAGAAGAGTTGTGACAGATGAGGATTGTAGGATCCTCCAAGAGGACTTGGACACGTTCCAGAGATGGTCAGGGAAATGGCTATTGGAGTTCAACACGAGTAAAGGTAAAGTTATGGAAATGGGATCAGGTGATAGGTGACCAAAGGGACAGTACACAATGAAGGGGAACTGCCTACCTGTGACGATTCGAGAAAGAAACCTGGGAGTGGACGTAACACCTAATCTAACTCCTGTGGCACATATAAATAGGATAACGACAGCAGCGTACTCTACACTGGCAAAAGTTAGAATATCATTCAGAAACCTAAGTGAGGAGGCTATTAGGACGCTTTACACTGCCTACGTGAAACCAGTCTTAGAGTATGCCGCGCCATCATGGAGTCCCCATATGAAGAAGCACATAAGGAAACTGGAAAAGGTTCAGAAGTTTGCGACGTGGTTCGTCCCAGAGTTACGAGGGATGGGATATGAAGAGCGCCTGAAGGAATTGAACCTTACAACACTATAAAAAAGAAGGAAGAGGGGGGATATGATAGGAACGTATAAAATACTCAGGGGAATTGACATAGTGGAAATAGATAAAATGTTCACACGTAATATTAACAGAACGAGGGGACATGGGTGGAAGCTGGAAACCCAGATGAGTTACAGAGATGTTAGGAAGTATTCTTTTAGCGTGAGAGTACTGGAAAAATGAAATGCATTTAAGAAGCAGGTTGTGGAAACAAACTCTTTTCATAATTTTAAAACTAGATATGATAGGGAAATGGGACCGGAGTCACTGCTGTAAACAACCGATGGCTAGAAAGGCGGGATCCAAGAGTCAATGCTCTATCCTGCAGGCACAAATAGGTGAGTACAAATAGGTGAATAGGCGAGTACTCACACACACATTGAAAAACGTCAGGGTGAGATGAGAGGCAGAAAGACAATACGAAAATTACTCAATCAAGGCAAAGACTCAACCTAAATTGCTGTACACTCACATCAGGAGGAAAAGAACAATGAATGAACAGGTAATGAAAGTGAAGATAGGGGCAAACAGATTCACTGCATACGACAATAAGGTGTGCAAGGAACATAATAAGACATTCAAGGAGGTCTTCACATTAGAGCAAGGAGAAGTTTCTGAGATAAGAGAGGGAATATCTAACCAAACACCACTAGAAGAGTTTGTGATTCCCAGTGTGGAGGTGAAGAAGCACCTGCTAGAGTTGGATGTGACAAAGGCCCGGTTGGAATCTCACCTTGGATACAGAAGGAAGGAGCAAAAGCACTATGCCTGCCACTCTCCATGGTGTATAAAAAATTTCAGGTAACTGGGGAAACTGCCAAAAATTTGGAAGACGGCTAATGTAGTCCCGATATACAAGAAGGGTGATAGACAGGAGGCACTAAACAATAGGTCAGTGTCCCTGGCTTGCAAACCATGCAAGTTGATGGAGAAGATTATACGAAAAAAGCTAGTGGAACATCTGGAGAGAAAGAACTTTATAATACAGCATCAACATGGGTTCAGGGATGGCAAGTCATGCCTCACAGGGTTAATTGAATTCTACGGCCAGGCAACAAATATCAGACAAGAAAGAGATAGGTGGCCGACTGCATATTTTGTAATTGCCAGAAAACTGTTGACACAGTACCACACCAGAGACTGGTGCATAAGCTGGAGATGCAGGCAGGAGTGAAAGGGAAGGTACTCCATTGGATAAAGGAGTACCTAAGTAACAGAAGACAGCGAGTCACTGTGAGGGGTGAGGTCTCAGATTGGCGAGACATCACCAGTGGAGTCCCGCAGGATTCAGTCCTTGGACCTATACTGTTTCTGATATATGTAAATGATCTCCCAGAGGGTATAGAATCGTTCCTCTCAATGTTTACTGGCGATGCAAAAATTATTAAGAGGATTAAGACAGAGGAAGATAGTATGAGGCTACAATATGACCTAGGATAACTGAAGGAATGGTTCAACAAATGGCTACTAAAGTTCAACACAAGTAAATGTAAGGTAATGAAACTAGGCGGAGGAAACAGGAGGCCAGACACTGGATACCGAATGGGAGATGAAATCTCTCATGAAACGGACAAAGAGTTGATATCTAGGAGTTGATATCACGCCAAACCTGCCTCCTAAAGCCCACATCAAAAGAATGACATCAGCGGTGTGTGCGAGGCTGGCTAACATCATAACTGCCTACACAGAAACCTGTGTAAGGAATCCTTCGGAACCTTGTATACCACGTATGTAAGACCAATCCTGGAGTATGCGGCCTCAGCATGGAGCCCGTACCTTGTCAAGCACAAGACGAAGCTGGAAAAAGTTCAGAGGTATGCCACTAGGCTAGTCCCAGAACTAAGAGGTATGAGTTATGAGGGCAGACTACGTGAACTGCACCTCACGTAGCTGGAAGACAGAAGAGCTAGGGGAGACATGAACACCACATACAAAATTCTCAGGGGAATTGACAGGGTGGACAAGGATGGACTATTTAACACGGGTGGTACACGCACAAGGGGACACAGGTGGAAACTGAGTACCCAAATGAGCCACAGGGACGTTAGAAAGAACTTTTTCAGTGTCAGAGTAGTTAATAAATGGAATGCATTAGGCAGTGATGTGGTGGAGGCTGACTCCATACACAGTTTCAAATGTAGATATGATAGAGCCCAGTAGGCTCAGGAATCTGTACACCAGTTGATTGACAGTTGAGAGGCGGGACCAAAGAGCCAAAGATCAACCCCCGCAAGCACAAATAGGTGAATACAGGTGTGTGGTGTGTACTAGGACACTAGGAGGGTACAGGTGTGTGGTGTGTACTAGAGGCACTAGTTGAGTACAGGTGTGTACTAGAAGCACTAGAAGGGTACAGGTGTGTGTACTAGAGGCACTAGGAGGGTACAGGTGTATGGTGTGTACTAGGACACTAGGAGGGTACAGGTGTGTGGTGTGTACTAGAGGCACTAGGTGAGTACAGGTGTGTACTAGAGGCACTAGGAGGGTACAGGTGTGTACTAGAGGTACTAGGAGGCTACAGGTGTGTACTAGAGGCACTAGGAGGGTACAGGTGTGTACTAGAGGCACTAGAAGGGTACAGGTGTGTACTAGAGGCACTAGGAGGGTACAGGTGTGTGGTGTGTACTAGGACACTAGGAGGGTACAGGTGTGTGGTGTGTACTAGAGGCACTAGGTGAGTACAGGTGTGTACTAGAGGCACTAGGAGGGTACAGGTGTGTACTAGAGGCACTAGGAGGGTACAGGTGTGTACTAGAGGCACTAGGAGGGTACAGGTGTGTACTAGAGGCACTAGGAGGGTACAGGTGTGTACTAGAGGTACTAGGAGGCTACAGGTGTGAACTAGAGGTACTAGGAGGGTACAGGTGTGTACTAGAGGCACTGGGAGGGTACAGGTGTGTACTAGAGGCATTAGGAGGGTACAGGTGTGTACTAGAGGCACTAGGAGGGTACAGGTGTGTACTAGAGGCACCAGGAGAGTACACACGTGTACTAGAGGCACCAGGAGAGTACACACGTGTACTAGAGGCACCAGGAGAGTACACACGTGTACTCGTCCTCCGCCACAACCTGTTCCTCCCGACCCAGCACGTGAAAAACTCAAGTTTTCGTAGAACATCTTTAGAAAATAATCGTCTCCGACAAGAGGGAACTTTCTCGTTGACTCTGCTGACCTCTCTCGCACACACCTTAACACTGCCTGTAACACACCGCCTGTAACACACTAACACCGCCTGTAACACCTTAACACTGCCTGTAACACACCGCCTGTAACACAGTAACACCGCCTGTAACACAGTAACACCGCCTGTAACACACCGCCTGTAACACAGTAACACCGCCTGTAACACACCGCCTGTAACACAGTAACACCGCCTGTAACACACTAACACCGCCTGTAACTGAATTTTGGGGACTATCAACCCCCAATATCTCAGTATATAGGCAAGACTACATCTCTCTCTGGGCGATTAACAATGCAGAAACAAGAGGGCTCCGTCAAGGAGCATATACTCTCCTCACACGACCAGACCATCACCAGAGACATCTTAACAAGCAACACTGAAATAATCAACAGTTATAACGACAACAGACGACTCGACATCAGCGAGGCGCTACGCATGAAAAAGTCCAGACCAGCAATCAACAACCAGTTAACACATAATTACATTCTACCAGAATTTCATAATTACAGAGGGCAGAGTTTCTTTCACCCTATGCCCCTGTTACCTAGCAGTAAAATAGGTACCTGGGTGTTAGTCAGTTGTCACAGGCTGCTTCCTGGGGGTGGAGGCCTGGTCGAGGAACGGGCCGCAGGGACACTAAAGCCCCGAAATCATCTGAAGATAACCTCAAGATACCCACTTCATGACCCCAAGCCAACGCAGAGACAGGATCAAATCAATTAATCAATGGTAAACTTGTCTTTGAGAATGTAAGGAGTAACCTTGCGAAACGCATCCCTAGGCGTCAGACCAAAATAAAAAAAAAAATTGAAAATGAACTTTGGAGAGTTAATTTTTCAAGTTCCCTCGACAGTGAAGATAAACATAAGAAATTTTGGGAAGATTCGTGTTAGAATCATTAATCTTATCCTTCCGGCCATATTCAACAATATATACTGTTGAATATATGTGTGTGTACTCACCTATTTGTGCTTGCGGGGGTTGAGCTTTGGCTCTTTGGTCCCGCCTCTCAACTGTCAATCAACTGGTGTACAGATTCCTGAGCCTATTGGGCTCTATCATATCTACATTTGAAACTGCGTATGGAGTCAGCCTCCGCCACATCACTTCCTATGGCATTCCATTTACTAACTACTCTGACACTGAAAAAGTTCTTTCTAATGTCTCTGTGGCTCATTTGGACCACATCTGAGCTCATCTGTGGCTCATCTGAGCCACACTCTGTGGCTCAGTGTGTGTGTGTGTGTGTGTGTGTGTGTGTGTGTGTGTGTGTGTGTGTGTGTGTGTGTACTCACCTAGTTGTACTCACCTAGTTGTGTTTGCGGGGGTTGAGCTCTGGCTCTTTGGTCCCGCCTCTCAACCGTCAATCAACAGGTGTACAGATTCATGAGCCTATCGGACTCTGTCATATCTACACTTGAAACTGTGTATGGAGTCAGCCTCCACCACATCACTTCCTAATGCATTCCATTTGTCAACCACTCTGACACTAAAAAAGTTCTTTCTAATATCTCTGTGGCTCATTTGGGCACTCAGTTTCCACCTGTGTCCCCTTGTGCGTGTTCCCCTTGTGTTAAATAGACTGTCTTTATCTACCCTATCAATCCCCTTCAGAATCTTGAATGTGGTGATCATGTCCCCCCTAACTCTTCTGTCTTCCAGCGAAGTGAGGTTTAATTCCCGTAGTCTCTCCTCGTAGCTCATACCTCTCAGCTCGGGTACTAGTCTGGTGGCAAACCTTTGAACCTTTTCCAGTTTACTCTTATCCTTGACTAGATATGGACTCCATGCTGGGGCTGCATACTCCAGGATTGGCCTGACATATGTGGTATACAAAGTTCTGAATGATTCTTTACACAAGTTTCTGAATGCCGTTCGTATGTTGGCCAGCCTGGCATATGCCGCTGATGTTATCCGCTTGATATGTGCTGCAGGAGACAGGTCTGGCGTGATATCAACCCCCAAGTCTTTTTCCTTCTCTGACTCCTGAAGAATTTCCTCTCCCAGATGATACCTTGTATCTGGCCTCCTGCTCCCTACACCTATCTTCATTACATTACATTTGGTTGGGTTAAACTCTAACAACCATTTGTTCGACCATTTCTTCAGCTTGTCTAGGTCTTCTTGAAGCCTCAAACAGTCCTCTTCTGTTTTAATCCTTCTCATAATTTTAGCATCGTCCGCAAACATTGAGAGAAATGAATCGATACCCTCCGGGAGATCATTTACATATATCAGAAACAAGATAGGACCGAGTACAGAGCCCTGTGGGACTCCACTGGTGACTTCACGCCAATCGGAGGTCTCACCCACTGTGTGTGTGTGTGTGTGTGTGTGTGTGTGTGTGTGTGTGTGTGTGTGTGTGTGTGTGTGTGTGTGTGTGTGTGTGTGTGTGCGCGTGCGTGCGTGCGTGCGTGCGTGCGTGCGTGCGTGCGTGCGTGCGTGCGTGAGTAAATAAAATATTATAATCAACACCGGTACGAAGCTTTCCACAACGGAAGTGCTAATTCCCGTTTTTTATTTTTTGTGTCAGTGAGGCGTGACGTCAGAGGACGCCGCCGCCGCCGCCGGCCGCCAGGTGTTGGGGGGGAGACGATAATATCCGCTATGGGGCCTGGCCGCTCTCACCACGCATATTCCAAATAACTGAAACGGTTTTTGGCGCGGTTTTATTCGCCCACTTCCGTCTATTCCCCGGGGGCCTTAAGTCACACACATCTCTCATGACAACACCGTTTACCCAAGTTGGTGTTCAAAGGTTGAGAGCGGTGACTGATTTAATTTTTCAGAGGTTTAGAGCGGTAACTAATTTAATTGTGTTTTGGGGTTTTTAGTGTATCGGTGGTATGTTGCGGGTGACCTTTCCGGTGGGTATATATCCTACACTTGCGTCAGCTTCGTCACTCTCTCCATATCCTACCCTCCCATTCTTGCCCATTTGCCCCCCCCCACCCATTACCCCATTACCCCATTCCTCCCCCTCGCACAAACTTTCCCTTCCTGACGGCCTGCGTACAGTTAACTGTCCACCATTAACTAACCACCTGACACTGTTGTCTACTGAGGTTGTAGCTGCCATTTCGACGGATGATGATAGTGATGAGGACGCTGATGATGATGATAGTGATGAGGACGCTGATGGTGATGATAGTGAATTACACCAGCTTGTGCCTAGGGTAAACATTGTGTTAATGGATTGGCTTAGTTCATTTATTATGCAACTCATATCCATACTGTGAGTGGTAGCGAAGAAGGTTACAGAGGCACCAATATAATAGCTTCAGGAGCTGACAAAAAAAATCGTTTAGTTCAGCAAGCTACAGCATTGATGAATTAGTTACAGAGGTTGTTAACGTATAGCTCAATAGTCTATTCACAGTTTTAAAGAAAATATCATGGGGATTACACGAGCTGCTAATCATCGCGAAGTTTAGGGTAGTTAGCTCATTAACGACCCTCAGACCCATCCTGTGGGTGAGCGACCGGAAGGTGGCAATGATCTTGAAGCAGCAACTCTAACAAGCGAGAAACGGAGGAGAGCCTCAAATTCTTAGAAGGAGGTCTCCGGAACGATCTTCTGGAGGAGGCAGAGCCGCAGAAAGGCACCCGGATTTGGGCACGGAGCCTCAAAGGGCCGTTAGGCTATTCATTGCTTGCAGTCAGCTAGCTGTATATATATATGTATATGTGTGAATTCTAATTCTAATTTGCCTGTCATAGACCGCTCCCCCATCCAACTGGTGGCGGTGGATAGGTTACTGTCGCCTGCAAGCGTGGGTGTTACTGGTCTGTCCGCCTTCTGACCGCTGGGGAGGAGAGATGTGCGGAGGAGAAGAGAGAGCTTGAGTGACAGAAAGAGGACATGAGGGAGAAAGTGGAAAGAGAGAGAGAAAGGGAGAGGGTGAGTGAGTAGGGGGGAGAGGGTGAGTGAGTGGGGGGGGGGGAGAGGGTGAGTGAGTGGGTGAGAGAGGAACAGGATCCGGATACGGTCAGACACACAACGGGCACACAGCTGGACATTTAGCCTCTTCAGAGGGAGTTACCGAAGTCCTACACACAGCAGGGCTGTTGGAAGACCTCCATACCCCACATATTTAGCCGAGTCTTGTCCACCACATGCACGGTGACTCCCCAAACACACCCCGGCTCTCAAGGCCCAACATATTGCCTGACTCTAAGGCTTACACGCATCATACTATGAGAAGCCACCACATAAATACCGGGAACTTACACGCCATATGGCTACGACGGCTCCTCACACGGAGCTACGAGGCTCCTGCATGCAACCCACATGGATCCCACACAACCACATAGCTACGAACGTCCAACATACCACATTATACCTACGAAGAGCCTACGCAGCACACAGGTACGAGGGTCTCCAATGCCGCGATCATACGATCTGCCGTTTGCAAACAAACTCTAAACGGAAAAGTTCAATCCAATAATCTAAAACTGGCCCAAAAATCAGTCCGAGAGACTGAAATATTTGCCGAAAATGGTTTTCGTGGGTGTTAATCTGAACTCACGATCAAACCCAGGCATAAAATGAACGATTGAGCACCCCCCTCTCACTCTGTCTCTCTCTCTGTCTCTGTCTGTCTCTGTCTCTGTCTCTCTCTCTCTGTCTCTCGTAGGTGCCTCCTGGTGTGTTTGCCTCAGAGGACTGATGAGGGAGCCGGGGGGCGGGGGAGACGTGGGGGCCACTGCCGGCACGCTAACCTCAAGTCCAAATAGAGGTCACTGGACGTTGTTCAAGAATTCGGCTTCTATAATGTGGGTCCGCTGGTGGGGGCCCGGGCTGGGGTGGCTGGAATATGATCCTCTTGTTGGGATATGGTGATGGGCTGTGCTGGGTCTTGGCATAGTTGTGGTGGGACATGTTAGTGGTTGTGGTGAGACGCTGTGGTGGTGGTGGTGTTTTTTTGGGGCGGTGGTGGACATTGTAATTATTTGTTGGATATTGTGGTGGTTGTGGGACATTGTGTCGGGGGAAGACAGATGTTTCAACTAACCAAGCTGCTTCCGGTGTGGCCACTCACCTAGTTCCTGTGTTTGTGTGTGTATCACTAAACTATTTTTTCTTGCGAGCATATGCAAATAGTTGGCATAGCAGGAGATTAGCATATCCAGCCAATAGCTAGCAAGTGCTTCAGGAAGGTTTCTATTGGCTGAGAGAGCCGAGAGCAGAGCCGTAGCAGGAAGAAAATATGCCGGGGAAAAAATGACCCGATTCCAGCAGCTTCGTCAGCAATGGGCAGTGTGAGTGTGAGTGTGTGTGTGTGTGTGTGTGTGTGTGTGTGTGTGTGTGTGTGTGTGTGTGTGTGTGTGTGTGTGTGTGTCTTAATTTCACATCGTTACAAAGCACTGTTCTAAATAAATACCTAATGAACGAGTAGTATAAAGATATGTTCTCTCAATCACCTAAGATCAGCTGTTTCGTCAAAACAAACAAGATGGCGTCTGTCCGATAACAACAGAAGAGCTCATCCCACTAAGCAATATTCCTCCTTCAAGGGCATGGGGTGTAAATGAGCCATGAGCCATTGTATTGTCTACTGTATTCAACAATAACTGAATCACAGCCATATTAACGATTAATGATAAATATTGTGTTCTAAACATAGACATTCAGTCGATGATGATTAAATAAATGTTGTGATTCAGCTCCAGTCACCCACATATCCGGGACTTCTGCCGTCTTGTCTATTCCCCTCGGTATCTTGTATGTTGTGATCATTTCTATCCTTTGCTCCGTCTCTAGCATTGTGAACTTCAGTTCCCTTGAATCCTTAAGAAGTCCTCCAAACTTAGTCCTCTAAATTTAAGCCCGAAGCTTATGCTACAAATCCCTGACTCATTAAGGCTAAGTTGTATGCCTCACGAGGTATAGATTTCTTGCCGGTGCTGCATATTCAAATACTGGTCTCACATAGGTTGTAAAGACTGTTGTGAACTACGTGAAGCTGAGATACCAGGTAGGCGAAGTTGAGACTGAAATATCAGGAATACGAAGTTGAGACTGAAATATCAGGAATACGAAGTAGAGAGAGGAAGGAGAGGGCACCTCAAGAAGGAGACACAGACCATCACACAGACGAAGGGTAAAGCCAAAAGGTGAAGACAAACATACATGGAATAGGTAAAATAGAAAGTATCAGAGGGAAGATGAAGAGAAAGCAGAGAGCAAACCGCTGAGAGAGAAAGTAAGGAGGCGGGTGCTTGAGGGCCGAGCTGCGACAAGTCTAACGACCCTCTCATGAAACAAACTGTATTCCGAAATAGAAATATTAGAAAGCAACTTTGATATGAGTAAAAAGAGAAAGTTTGAACTGGAGATCGAAGGAATGTTTACAGAGTTATGTAAGAAAAGCCAAGCCAAAGGAATTGTTATTGTCTCAAGGAACTCGAAGAGAAACTTACCTGAACGTTTTAGAAAATGGCTCAAGACGAAGGGGAGAGAAAAGCAGCGCTGATCAAAGAGAAACTGTAGAGACGAGAGTCGCTGGGAAATACTAAGAGTAAAGAGAGATAATGAAGTATTTAGACAACCCAAACGGGCGAACAAACACAACGTGAAGAAATAACTTCCACCATACCTGAATTTACCTGAGGGCCACCATCTCTCTCTCTCTCTCCAGTGGCCACGATGGGGACAAGAAGCTGGCGGCTTGTTAAAGGTATTTCTCCATAGTTCCTAAAGACTTTTTTCTATATATTTTGAACTGAAGTAATCTCTTGGCATTTACGGCTTTGGCGGGTAGGCGGTTCCATGGGTGTATTGCCTTTTTTGGCGAAAAAGCATCTCGTGTTTTCTGTCCAACATTGTGGCGTGTTGAGCCACAATCTGTTGCCCCTTGTGTGTCTTACCCTCCACCTGTCAGAGAAGTAGTTTGGATTAATCATCTAAGACACCGAAAAACCCTTACATGCCAGAGATGATATATTTTATACCTAAGTAATTATCAAAAGAAGGCACCAAACCGGGAAGGCTATGTAGCACATTTTTTATTTAGTTTTTTGGTAGCTAAAACTGCGCGGGTATGTTTAAGTCTCCCGCCACTGTCAAGCCTCGAAGTTGTTGCTTGTAATGTTAAAATAAATGTGGTTGTCGACAATGATAGCAACTTGTATACAATTTGGCGCCCCACCCGCGGCGGGTGTGGCGCCACACGTTAGTAAGTATCGTGTAAGGAAAGCTTGACTCTGTAGCTTGATGAAGCAAATTACCGTCATCAACAGGCGACAACCTCCGCGCATCATACTGAACAACGACTTAGGTATTTATAAAAGCAATTGCTAAACAAAAATGTACAAATCAAAAATGATTAATTCGGTTTTACAAAACGTATTAATGTTCTAAAACCGCAAGTTCCTAGAAGCAATACTATAAAATATCGGAATGAACAGTTCAACGTCAGCCAAAATTTGATCTTCAACTTTTGCCAGTGAAATGTTATGTACTGGGAATGTTGAAGCTCGGGACGTCTAAGTTATCGTTTATACCTGATATCTTAGGAATGATCCTCACTGTCTTGTGAGGTGGTGAGTGTGAGAGACATCCTCACTGTCCTGTGAGGTGGTGAGTGTGAGAGACATCCTCACTGTCTTGTGTGGTAGTGACGGTGAGAGACATCCTCACTGTCCTGTGTGGTAGTGACTGTGAGAAACATCCTCACTGTCTTGTGTGGTAGTGAGTGTGAGAGACATCCTCACTGTCTTGTGTGGTAGTGACTGTGAGAGACATCCTCACTGTCTTGTGTGGTAGTGACTGTGAGAGACATCCTCACTGTCGTGTGTGGTAGTGACTGTGAGAGACATCCTCACTGTCTTGTGAGGTGGTGACTGTGAGAGACATCCTCACTGTCCTGTGTGGTAGTGACTGTGAGAGACATCCTCACTGTCCTGTGTGGTAGTGACTGTGAGAGACATCCTCACTGTCGTGTGTGGTAGTGACTGTGAGAGACATCCTCACTGTCCTGTGAGGGGCATCCTCACTGTCGTGTGAGAGACATCCTCACTCTCCTATGAGGCCTTGCCAACAGCTCTGACTGTTCCCTCAATCATCCACACAAACTCCTTACAGCGTGTGGCTCAGCTGTTGTGTCAATAATCTTATGAACCTGAATGGGTCCCTTAATTGATCTTGAGACAATTATGAACTATATTCCCACCTGGGAAGATGTTCCCATCACCTTCAAACACACCTACAATACTGAAACAGTGAGATGCCTGACACCAGAAGCTATTAATAATTGCCTTCAAAGTCTTATAACTAAGTGAATGTTATGTGCCTTTACTGGTGGTAGTGTGCGCTTGAGCGCTGGTAGAGCACGAGTGAGAGCACGAGTGAGAACACGAGTGAGAGCACGAGTGAGAGCACGAGTGAGAGTAGGAAGGGGGGAGTGAACTATCAATGACAAGCGCCAAGCCATTACGACTATATAGCACTGGGAAGGGGTCATGATAATGATTTGGGATGGGAGGGAGGGAAAAGGAATGGTGCCCAACCAATTGGACGGTTCGAAATTGAACGCCGACCTGCATGAAACGAGACCGTCGCTCTACCGTCCAGCCCAAGTGGTTGGAGAGACAGAAGAGAAGACAGACGCCAATAGACAAAGTGACCGTCGCCCCCGTCTGATAGACTGGTGCTGAGCCAGCAGGAGCCAGGTGATCCTCACTCACATGATCGACCACCGCCGCTGGCCACGCCAACTTTCACTCCTGATAGTTTTCCCCTGAAGGTGTGACGTCTCTCCGGTCAAAGTCGCCATTATCACGCCTCTCGTCACGCCTCTGAGGTCAAAGTCTTCAGGTCAATGGCGCTCTGAGTTCGAAATCACAATCACCGCGGTTCTCGCCTCTTCTCTTCAAGCCTCTAAGGTTAAAGTCTTCAGGTCAATGGCGCTCTGAGTTCGACACCACAATCACCGCGGTTCGCGCCTCCTCTCGTCACGCCTTTGAGGTCAAAGTCGTCCTTCAAGCAGCTGTCGTACGTCCCGTGACGACTCTAACTCACAGAGTCGTTAGAGCCAACTTGAGCTCTAGGCTCTGTCATGCCGTGAGACAGGAGCGGATCAATCATGGGCGCTACGGCACCTGGTCTGACGTCTCCTGTACCAGGGCAGACATTATACACGCCTGTCACTTTAACGTACATATCTACTGATATAAAAAGAGAACGTGTGTTTGTCTGGCCAGGGTTAGAGGACAGACGCTCGGGGCTAGTCTCATTAAACTCTGCACAGATTTACTAGTGATTGTGTAGCGTTATGGTGAAGGGGGGGGGGACGTGTGGGTCGCACTCATCCCCACTCCTCACCCATTTTACGAAGGCGATCATTATGAAATGTTCTGTTCATAGTCCGTAGAGTTACATATTCTATTAAACATTAGTATTTCATTCACCTGGGCTGTAGGAGACTCGAACCGTGGACCCCCCCCCTCCCCCCCGCGCATATGTGAGACAGATGCTCTATACACGCAGCTGTGAGTAGATGTAACACTACTTCAGAGCTGTCCGTTGTTCCATGAATGAAATGTTAACGTCTACGGAAGTGCGGATGACAATAAATATTCGTATATTAAGATACAGACAAGTAAAATACAAGTTCAGAGAAGTCCGATAGGAAAGGTGTGATTTGGGGGAGGGGGAGCAGCCCGGTGGGAAAGGTGTGATGGGGAGGGGGAGCAGCCCGGTGGGAAAGGTGTAAGGGGAGGACGGAATGAAAACGTGGGAGTTTTTTTTGCGTTAGGTGCCAACTTTCACGTGGTGGTGGTGGGGGGGGGGGAGGGAGGGGGGGAACAAGTCTCAACGCAGCTCACTGAAAAAAAAGATATAAATGATGAACCTCATCAGTTGAGGCTGGTACTTTTATGGGCCCTTGAGAGGAGGGGTGTGTAAGGGGGGGGGTGTGGGGGGGGTGGGGCGGGGGGAGAGAGAGACCCGGCGAGGTGGGCCTCGTGCAAGAGGAAGAGAGATCTATGGAATGCAGAGCCCCTTCATCCAGCTGGCAGGCTATGAAGGCTCTCCCCCACCCCCCCCCACCCCTGACCCTCTTTGTTCCCCCCCCCCTCCTACACCCACCTGTTCCCCCCTCCCTCCTATACCTCCCCCCCCTCCTACACCCACCTGCTCCCCTCCAAATTTTGGGTTCCCATTGTCAAGACAGAAAACCAGTTAAGGTTCTGGAGGTCTCCCCCAGGGGGATACAATGACCTTCCCCAGGCTACAACCCAGACCAGCCGGCCAGCTCCTGGTTACTTATCATGTAAGGAAACGTGCACAAACGTCTCCTGTATTGTGCACGACTCACAACCCAGGACCTTTCGGTTGTGCCGTTACAGCGCAGACCACTGCGCTACCCCAGCCTTACCATGACGAGAGGCGCCCATTGGCCAAATCTATGAAAATCGTTTGAAATTTAACGAGATGTAATACTGGCCAGGATACACCAAGCATTTATGCAATCACTTACGAAACCAATACATCTTTCCTCCAAACATGGAGGTGTTGTTTATATTAAGCTGTTATAGGCTCGGAAGCGCTACGAAGTTGTTGATAACAATAATAACCTTTGGTTGTGAAGCTTCGAAGGTCGTAGACTGTTTACTAAATAGCCACCATCATACAGGACAGATGTACAGGTTCCGTACGTTGCTGCGGAAACGCTTACTGAATCCTGTCCGTGCCTAATACGGGGCGAAATAGAATATCAACGGTGATATTCCACTCGTCGCCAGGTGAAGAAGGCTGAGGTGTCCAGGGCGGGGAAGGGAGACGGGTGGAGCTTCAGCACCTCCCGGAGGACAGCGCCTCAACACAAGACCACATATGGCTAACTTAGGGCTGGATATGGGGGCGGTGAGTGGTGGGCAGCCAGGCCGCCAGGCAGGGCATGGTGGGCAGTCAGGCAGGGCATGGTGGGCAGCCAGGCCGCCAGGCAGGGCATGGTGGGCAGCCAGGCCGTCAGGCAGGGCATGGTGGGCAGCCAGGCCGCCAGGCAGGGCATGGTGGGCAGCCAGGCAGGGCATGGTGGGCAGCCAGGCCGCCAGGCAGGGCATGGTGAGCTTAGCAGGGATGCAAGGCCCGTCAGGACGTGATAGGAATGGTCGAGCCGTAGACACGTGTATGGGAGCCGAGGCGCGTCGAGGGTGATGGAACTTTCGCAGATGCCAGTCAGGAAATGAGTGAAATACTGAGGCTACAGTATGATTCTTCTTTCAGTGAACCTCTGAACACACTGAAGATTGATAATCCAAACTCATTCTTTGTGAATGTGCTATTTGAAAACACTATTTGTCAAATACTGATACTGTTCTTAAAAGATTCCCCCATTTTGCACCCGCAAGATAACGTAAGCTTTTAAGGGTTGACAGATGTTAATCTTCTTGTTTGATGAACTGTTCGGATTCAAAGAACAGCCACTCGTATTAAAATGATGGGACTGCACGATGTATATACAGATGAAAGAGTACAGCACTTCCTTCCACCCTGGCAGATAGTACCTTTTGACATCCTGACCCCTGCATACCCCACCAAGAAACTAATCACAAGCAACCCTCATGCTCAGCTTGCTGCTAAATTAAGCACCATAGAACACATTCACAATATTCAAGCTGAAAACAACATTGCACAGACCATATACACTGACGGATCACTCAATGCAGCTACAGGGAGGGCAGGAAGTGCTGTTATTGCTCATCAGCCCGATGGCAGCACAATTCAAAGAAATATCCGAATTAGTAACTGGGCGTCCACAATGCGAGCCGAGTTGGTAGCGATACTGGTAGCACTCGAAATTATGGACAACACTGAAGTAGACAGCTTAATTATTTCTGACTCCCTTTCCTCACTACGAGCAATAAACAGTTTGCAATCAAGTAATAACGTGCTTGTCTTGGAAGCTAGACGTAGATATATAAGAATACTTAGCAAGAGGGTAAATATAAAAATGATGTGGATTCCTTCTCACATTGGCATGCAGGAACATGACAAAGTTGACGCCCTTGCTAAGGCTGCAGTAAATAAAGACAGTATTGAACGGAATCTTGAGTTATCAAATAGGTCCCTTAAAAGTGTCATTAGACGAGAACTCCTGGATGGATTTGAAGAAAGTAGAACAGTGCAAACTGGAACTAGCAGGTCCATTGTTCATCACAATGAAATGTGTGAAGTAAAACATGTGTATGGGGCAAGTAACAAAGTCAGTAGACTAACAGATGTTGTCACAGCTCGTATAAGACTTGGCTACAAGTATCTCTGGCAGTTCGGCTTGTATAGGGATCTAGATGAAGTAAAGTGTAAAGTGTGTGGACAAAGACAGGGACACACACTCGAACACTATATCTTGGATTGTAGTAAAATTGAGCCTTTTAGAGATAAATCTGGGCTCACTCTGTATGATATGGCAACCTATCTTATTACCATGGATAAATTACCTGAAATCCTTGCACTGTACCCACATTTCGCTTCCAGTAGATGAACGACATATGAGATTCAGAAACAAGTAGTGTATTGTGAGGACTAATAATAAACAGAAGCTCCCCTATGACTCTGTAATATCCCCATTGGTCAAACTATTATGTATTAGCGATAAGACCTACCATTAATGTATGATGACTTACTGTAAATGTGTAGCTCTTGTAATAGCACATTCTCTGTAACTAGCCGACATTGTAACTATAAGGTGTGAAGGATAGAAGAAATTGTTTATGTAATAATCTAAGATGAGGTCTGATAAAGACCTTTTGTGCCCTCTGTAATGCTTTTGCGCTACCGCTCACAGGATGAGTATGGGGTGCACAATAAACTAGCCGCCTTCGGCGGCAACAATCAATCAAATCAAAGCGCTCGCGGAACGCCAGGCGAGTGTCTTACCACTACACCACGGAGACTGGTGGATGGATATGGATGTTCAGTGAGGATAACTTCCAACTCCTCCGTTATGATGACAACAAAAATATCGAAAAGGAAATCCACATATAAAGAAAGCGCAGTCACACCACACTATTGAAGGAAAAAGCAATATAACAGGTTTGGGAATAGTCATCTCGGAAGACCATACTTTTTAAAGAACACAATAAAGTAGCACAAGTCACAAATGCAAGAACAATGACAGGTTGGATAACAAGAACCTTTCAAACATGAGATGCCAGACCAGTGACGATACTCTTCAAGACCCTCGGGTTCTCCAGGGTGGAATATTGTTACACAATAACAGTCCCATTCAGAGCTGGAGAAATTGCTGACCTGGAGAACGTAGAGAGATCTTTCACTGCCAGAATCCGTTCAATAAACCATCTAAATTATTGGGAATGCTTAAAATTTCTCAAACTATATGCTCTGGAGCATGCATATTATATTATATATATATATATATATATATATATATATATATATATATATATATATATATATATATATATTATATCTATCTCAGCCACCACTGTTACCACTAGCAGCAGCAGGTGTGAATGCTCACTAACGAGACAGGGAGCCCCGAGCCGTGACTGACAAACGAGGTGTTAACTGACCCTCTTTGTAAGACCCACTTAACCTGTTGGTGCCACATGGACCCACCACTTGACCGCTGAGCCCCACTCTCCTCCAGTAACATGGTTTGTGGCCTGCAGACTCCATATTAGTCCTGTGATAATCCTGTGATAATCCTGTGATAATCCTGTGATAATGCTGTGATAATCCTGTGATAATCCTGGTTCTTGAGCGCCATCAGTACCGTAGTCCTCCTCCTCCCTCCTGGTCTTACTGAAAAGTCTTGACACTCTTCTCCAAAGGTGCGGGGCGAGACACTATTCACCGGTGTACAAAATGGTACACTAGTTACACTGGTTACTACAAAACAAGGGTCTTGGTAGTAGTACAGTCGGGTTGGTTCTCGAATTCACCATCAAGAATTCCGGGGTTCGAGTCCTAGGCGAGACAAAAATGGTTCGGCGCATTTACTATCATCTAATGCACCTGTTGACCCGGGAGTAAAGAGATGCCCATGAGTTAAGTCAGCTTGTTGTGGGATCGTATCCTGCAGAGGGTCAGTAATTTGGGGATGGGGGACCTTGATATAAGTCTAAAATATACTGGCTGCCTGTCCCCCGACACACACATAACTGAGTGGAAACTGAGTGCCCAAATGAGCCACAGAGATATTAGAAAGAACTTTTTTAGTGTCAGAGTGGTTGACAAATGGAATGCATTAGGCAGTGATGTGGTGGAGGCTGACTCCATACACAGTTTCAAGTGTAGATATGATAGAGCCCAATAGGCTCAGGAACCTGTACACCTGTTGATTGACTGTTGAGAGGCGGCACCAAAGAGCCAGAGCTCAACCCCCGCAAGCACAACTAGGTGAGATGTTATCCATCTATTGTAAGCACACACATTGATTTGGAATAAACATATTTTTATCATCAGATCTAAAAAAACACACGATAACAAAAAAAATAGATATCCAAGTTAAAATTTAACCAAATTTTTTTTCAATGTAAATACGACAAAAAATTATTTGCAAATCAAGATAATAAGGAACTGACAACATTCAAATGCACAAGACAAATATATATGACATAACTACCCTCACGCCAAGGTGTCAATAAGAGGTTGTCACTCACTACAAAGAAAATATGCAAGAAACTTATTGACATTATTCACAAGAAAACAAAGAGAGCTCATATAAAAATCGACAAAATAATAAATATCAAAACAAATACGAATATATTGCCAACTTCAAACAATACAATACATTAATGCTTATAGAAACATTTTAAACATAACACTTTATAGTTATAGAAGAAATAACATCACTTACGAACCTGTCTATCTTTTCTCAATCTTTGGCGACTTTGTTTACAATTATTAAACAGTTAATGAGCTGCGAAGCACCGGGAGGCTGTTTATAACAATAACAACAGCTGATTGGCAAGTTTTCAAGCTTGTAAACTGTTTAATAAATGTAACCAAAGCCGTCAAAGTTTGAGGAAAGATGTACACGTTCGTAAGTGCTTGCGTAACTGCTTCGTGAATCCGGGTCGTGATTTCTACTGAAATCACAGGAAGTCTGGAGACCCCCAGTCCAAGTGTTTACGTGTGACCCTCCCAAGCACTCGGGAGGAAGGTCAGGGTGGGCCCACACCAACTTCAGATACACCCACGAACCTGGGGCCCGATTCACGAAGCAGTTACGCAAGTACTTACAAACGTGTACATTTTTCCTCAATCTTTGACAGCTTTGATAACATTTATTAAACAGTTTAAAAACATGAAAACTACCCAATCAACTGTTGTTATTGTTATATAGAGCCTCCTGGTGCTTCGGAGCTCATTAACTTTCTAATAATTGTAAACAAAGCCGCCAAAGATTGAGAAAAGATGGTTAGGTTCGTATAAGTGTTTGCGTAACGGCTTCGTGAATCTGGCCCCTGCCTTGGTCGCAGGTTCGCGCCCACCTCACAGTCTTTGGTGGATTTTCTCATTATTATTATTTGGAAAATCCACCGGAGCTCTGAGATTTGTTCATTGATATATATAGAACACGTTAATGTGATTTTCTGCGTGTGTTATTTAAATCATTATTATTATTATTATTATTATTATTATTATATATTTTCAGACTACGTACTGGAAGAGGGTCGTGAAAGCATGTGATATTTCACTGGTGAAAATATAAGAATTTTCAAAAAACAGTCAAGTTTATAAGTGTTCAGTTGAAAACAGGAAGAGAAATGTGAAAGCCTTACCAGAAAACAGCTTAGAACCAGCTAAATGATCTTTGACCATCACCTTGACATCTTCAACCTCCAAAATTCTCCGAGACGGAGAATGACTGGTGAGAGAATCTGTGAAAGTTGGATGTGTTCAACTCTCTCCCTTGTCGAGGTGTAGCAGGCGCAGAGGGCATAACATCTTGATGACGGTGACCTTGACCTCTGATTACTGTAACCCCCGAGTGTTGTACACGTCCCACACACGTAGCACAGGGGGAGGGGGAGGAGGGGGGCAGGTGAACAAATCCACAAGGGCCGTGACGAGGATTCGAACCTGAGTCCGGGAGCATCCCAGACGCTGCCTTAATCGACTGTGATTAATCGTTATTGTAATTTCTGTGTGTTAAGGGGGCAGGTGTGTGTCAGAATACAGGTGAGAGAGGGGGCATTTGTTCACCAGAACACAGGGGAGGAGAAGGGGACAATTGTTCACCAGAACACAGGGGAGGAGAAGGGGACAATTGTTCACCAGAACACAGGGGAGGAGAAGGGGACAATTGTTCACCAGAACACAGGGGAGGAGAAGGGGACAATTGTTCACCAGAACACAGGGGAGGAGAAGGGGGACAATTGTTCACCAGAACATAGGGGAGGAGAAGGGGACAATTGTTCACCAGAACACAGGGGAGGAAGAGGGTGCATTTGTTCATCAGAACACAGGTGGGAGGAAACGCCAGTCCCCCAGTTCAGTTTAGTTCAGCTATTATGCACCCCATACCCATCGTGTGGGCGGTAGTGGAAAGGGTTACAGAGGCACATAATGGGCTCAGGGAACCCCACAACTCATTTAGCTAAGCAAGTTACAATCTTGATGAGCTAGTTACAAAATGTAATGTATATTGTTATACTCACATTTTCTACAAGATAAACAGATTTCAAAAGTAAATGAAACACATCAAACTAATTACTATTAATTCATTTTGTCGGGGACAAGGAGCCTGTATATATTAGATATATATATATATATATATATATATATATATATATATATATATATATATATATATATATATATATATATATATATATATATATATATATTTATATATAAATATATATTTATATATAAATATATATATTTATATACGTTAGGGATATATTGCTGTCTCCCCCCCCCCCCCAGGTCGAACTATTGACCCTCCCCAGGATGCAACCCCACAATACTATTTATTATTAGGTGAACATAAATATTAGGTGAAAGGGAAACGTGACCAACCATACTCTGTATGTTACGTCCAGGATTCGAAGTCTGGATTCCAGATTATGAGTCGAGAGGGTACCCAACTGTACTACCGAGATATATAATGCATTTGTAAACGATTGGCAGTATACTACAATTCCTACCAATAATAATAATAATAATAAGTATGGATAAGTATTTTACATTTTGAGTAATTGTTGGTGTGATGGAGGGAGTGAGAAGAGCTAGAGCTCGATCCTGCAGGCACAAATAGGTGAGTACACACTCACCTATTTGATATATAAATTACATAAATCACCTATCATACCATGAAGTATACCAACGAATACTTCACCATCACATTTCAAATGCCTTTTATATAAATCAAGATATTACATTATCACCACCACCATTGTGTTCACAGCCAGATACAGTGACTCTCAAAACACCACGAGATAATTTGAGTGAGAGTTGCCCTCAGTAAAATCGGACTGGCCAACAAAAAAACTCCCCGCGCGGGAGAAAGTCCCGCGCTGGACACATGGTAGCGTTCCAGAGGCTTCTGACATCCTCCTCCCCAACCATGGAACCCCACACACCTCACCATTCCAGTCATCATTATTTGTGGATTTACATATTGATTTACTTCTAAACATGGAACCAGATGTTTTGGTTGCTGTTAACTAGTTCAGTTTCGTCCAGTTTCTCTGTATTGTAGCGAGTAGATTATCCCAATATCAACATCACGCTCCAACCACAACCATCCCACCCCCACTATCAAGGACCCACAACAACCCCCTCTATCCCCAGCCCACCCATCCACCACCTCATCCCTACCATCCTGGGCTCAAGCCTGTACCTATGATCAAAGTGTATATGATTCCCATGTTGTACATCTTCCCACCTTCTTTACCGGGTAAACAATTAATACAGTGACTCTTGATTGTTTTGACAACATTCAGGAATAGGGGGTCTTGAGAACAATCAAGAATGGTGGGGGGGGGGGGATCAAGAACTGGCTGGTAGAAGGGGTTCGAATTTTCTGTAAGAATACGTCTTGGTTTTCTGATCACGTGGTCGTAAATGCTTCAAGGCATCAGGAGACTTCACAAAAGCCTCTTCTACTGGGGTTACCTTGAGGTTACCTTGAGGTGCTTCCGGGGCTTAGCGTCCCCGCGGCCCGGTCGTCGACCAGGCCTCCTGGTTGCTGGACTGATCAACCAGGCTGTTGGACGCGGCTGCTCGCAGCCTGACATATGAGTCACAGCCTGGTTGATCAGGTATCCTTTGGAGGTGCTTATCCAGTTCTCTCTTGAACACTGTGAGGGGATTGCCAGTTATGCTCCTTATGTGTAGCGGAAGGGAGTTGAACAAGCGGGTCATACAAGTACATCAAGAGATGAAGTAATGTGCGGCTTCGAGAACGCAGCTTGGTTTCTCCTGAATGACAGGTTATATAGCTAGATGAATGTGAAGAGAAGGCTCAGATGGCGAGCGGACTGCGGCCAGGTCACACCCTCCACTCGCCTCTCCCAAAATCTTTACGGAAGTGTTGTTGAAATTGCCCATCTGATTTATGCTTAACGATTTATA
>NC_091164.1:4362959-4425459 GCF_040958095.1 Procambarus clarkii
GCTTTTACGAACAAAAAAAATTAGCTACCATGGCAAAAATTCATGTCCCAATCTGACATTTCTCTCAATTAAGAAATTCCGAAGATTGTTTGTAATTGAAATGCAAACAACTCTTGCAAATTACAATTCAATTTTCATTCATTTTGGTCTCATTTCCAGCTAAATTTCAAGTATAATTTGTGCTATGTGATGTAACTGAACAAATACTTATAACAAACATGATCACAACTAATTGAAACTTTCAGCTTTTGAGTGAACAGTATTCAGTTGGGATCCATTAACAAATTTAATTTTCATGTTTATTCAAAACAAATGTTACCAAAATATGTTGAACTGGAAAAACTCCCCGAACGACAACTGGCTGCTGTACCACGTCAACACATTTCTACTCCTCTTCATTTAAGAGTTTGAACTTCTGGCATGTCTTTCACAATGAAGTCGAGAAGCATCTGGCCGTATGCTTTACCTTGGGGATCAGAGCGAAGAGATGCCACACCACCACCGCCAAGGGAATTTTCAAGGATAAAATTGAGACCATGGATACCATCAACCTCATACCTGTGTCAAGTGTTAACAAGCATTGTATCAGAAGTAATACTACCAACTATTAATTCAGTCATACACTGCATATAAAGTATACAGTATACCGTATACTTTTTCAGTTTTTACCATTCAAAAACAACCCAAGATCTTGCAGCAACCATTGTGTTTAACCCTGAACCAAGATATCTAAAAAGATAAATAATAGTGCTTTATATACTATACTATATATGCCAAAGTATAAAATATCATTGGTTTTAATGCACAAATGCTTTGCTTGCACTTCTACAGTACACCCTAAAGTTAAGCCATCATGCAAACCTCCTTAATAATATTGCCAGTGTCAAAATTAAATTCTTGTAACACAAGCCTTCATGGCTTAACATTCATCAATCTACTGTAATACTGGGTGGTTAATAAAATCTTACGTGAACTGTAATTTACATCACCTCAAGATGATTGGCAAGATAGCAAGTGCTAACACTGCAGCATCTGAGGTATGCATGGATTAAGTACATGTACTGTACTTTTAACAATACTGAGGAAGGTAGTTACTCACCTGACCAAGTGATCGACATGGATGAGACTTATCTTGGTAGAGAATGCCAACAAGCCCCTTTTTATCCAAAGAAAAGATTGCACCTGGCTTAAAGGTGGCCAAAGACCAACTTACTCTTCCTGTGGGTGCCAATGCAACTGGTGATTGCAAGTTGCAGCCACCATTTGTAAACTATTCAGAAATATCAAGGCTTATAAATGCTATATCAAATCCCACCTTCCCATCACCTGGTGCTTCAATAAGAAGGATTGAGTAAACACTAACTTACTAATGTATTTGACTGGGTCAAAATCACATGTAAACAAAAAGCCTTTAAGGCATACTATGTTCAGTGAATGATGCAGAATAATTGTCCACAGAACTGATAAGGATGTGAGAGTAACTAGAGACATGGCCCATTTTTCAATGTCATAATGCCTTTTTGAAAATATTTGAGGCTTGAAAGGAAGTGACAATACTTAAAAGAATGCATGGGAAAATTGTGGAAAGAATGCAAGAACGACTTCACAGATATTCATGTCACTTTATTATATTGATAAGATCATCAAATTTGCCAGGGATGATGGACTTCGTTTAATGGATGTGACTGATGTGGAGGAAGTGTTAAGTCTCTTTGTGAAAAACAAACAATTGAGGATTATGTTCAGTTGAGGAACAATCAATTTTCAAGTGCAGAGGATAATGGTTCTGCAGCTACCAAGAAACTGAACAACAATTTCCCAACGACATCTGACCGATGGTAGTAGAAAAAGTGAAGAATGATTAGTCATCCATGCCCTGTACGAGTTGAACCAAGAATGTAGCAGCGAAGTGATTTGTAATTACCCAGGTGTAGTTACAGGATGAGTAACTACACTTAGGTTAAAAACAAATCACTTCGCTGCCACATTCTCAGTATATATATATTCTTGTGTGACAGAGGTGGTGATGCCATGCTACAAAGGGTGGCACTGTAAGAAACAAGATGCATTTCACAAAAGCAAATACAGTATTCGAGTGTTCTTCATCACTTTTCTAAAGATCAATAATCAAAAACCATCTCCAATACCTTCCACATGTGGTGCCCATTTACTCATGCCTGAACCACACGATTCATCAGAATATTCTTCCAAGAACAAGCAGCACACGCCAACCACCAATCCACCCATCAAATATGCCAGACCCCCCTTGCAAGAACTGTGGTTCTTCATACGTGGTAAATATTTTCTTTATTGCTAATTATACAATTTAATGCTTTCCTTATTTTAAAACTAGTTGCTAGAATGCATCTCGATTTTTAACATGCGAATCAAAAGGACAAACAAAAAGATCAGAGCGAATTTTAAGTAACTGAAGACCGTGGAATACATCTTATTCGCCAAGCAAGACATGGCTACATTGAACATTAAGAGAAAACTACTAACTATACCTTTTTATATTCTCCACAGGGTTGACATCAGCTGGGAACACATGGCTGAAATAATCAGCCACAGACTGAGATGTAAGAGCCTTCTTCAGATAAGGGTAAAGGGCAGGATGACGAGCAATCACTCCAATGTTACAAGAGTCACCCTTATCACCACTCCGGGTGAAAGCCAGATCTTCAAGGCGATAGCTAAGGGAAATTAAATACTTGACAATATTATTTGGCAACTTTACAGATGCATATTTATATCAATTAATATAACAAATTATACACATTCATACATAATAAAACAATCATTGGATACAATCAAAACAGCACACATTATTAACGAGAGTGTTTGTATTGTACTAATACATAATTAGTGATCAAAGGCATTAGTGATAAGAAATGTGACCAACAATTTCTGTCCCAGATTTGAACCCAAGGTTCCCGATTACAAGACAAGAATGAACCCAACTGTAATTCACAGATTTGTGAAGAAAGGAATCCTCTATCCCCATGCCAGACTTATCTTAATAGTACACATACAGTAATATGGCACTCCATTTAAAAAATCATAATTCCTCAACATCTCGTGTATACAATATTATGAAATGCAGGTACCTTAAAAAACACAAATGCCAGGCTCCTTCCCCCTTCCCACTCGCTCAGTTTATACAGTCAGCCCCTCACTCAGCCTCAAGAGATACATGGTAACAAAATGCACAAGAAATATTGTTCTTATTTAATATCTACAATGATTACGAATGACTTATATGAATACCTAATTAGTCGACATTAGCGAAGCAATCTTTTTACTTTCTGCCCTTGTAACATGGTCTTGTGAAGTTAATCAAGTAAAACTATATTTAGGAAGTGTTGTGAGTTCAGTTGATACCAGTTCGTCCAATCTTGAACTATATCCTAGTCCACAAACATTTAAGACAAACACGTGTTTTTTCTAGGAAGTTTTCCCAAGTTAAAATAAATCTTAATATTAAAATATTAATATTAAAACACAAATGCATACCTTTTTGATCCACTAACCAAGCCAGACACACTAGAAACAGGCTGGTCAGCATAATTGTAGGCAGCTGAAGAGACCCAACTATCTGAAGACTCACAATATGCTCTCTTGTTTCCATCCATGCTGATGTTTATCTACACAAATGGAAATAGAGGAAACTCAAATTAATTCATTCCTATCATTACCCATTTCCTGCTCATCGAGGTGGGGAGGTACCATCTTTTGCGAAAAAAAGGGATAGTGAAAATGTTAAATACAAAATTACACAGCTTATCCATTTGCTATATCATTCACATTATTGCAAAAAGTAGTGGAGAGCCAAGAAGGTCATCAGCAGCCACTGTACAACTTTACTTGGTGGTTACCATTTGTCATGTTACATTCACAACTCAATACAAGCAAAGAGGCAAAACAATGACATCTGGGTAGGTTTATCACAGAAAGTGTTGAGGTTTACACAACTGTTATTCAATTAACATGAGAGATTATGAAAGACACACAGAGGAGTTGGAAACATGATGCAAGAGCAGAGTATGAGAGAACAGAGTGGCTGCTTGACTAACCGATATTTCTCCAGCACACAGATGCTCTGAAAATAACACTTTACCTTGCATTCATTTTTCTTTATCAAGAACGAGTGAAGACGTAACAATGGGGATGGCTTGGGTCGACCACCTACAATGGAAGTTAATCCAGGAGCCATGCCCGTGCCAGCAGCTGCAATTTCTCTGGAGAAAAGTTCCAAGGCTTTCTTATCTGAGTGGTGGACAGAAATCCATATTACTCCTTCTCGAGGACCATCAACTGAACTGTGGGCAAGTGAGGAAAAAGCAATGAAATAATATATTTATTTGTGGAAGCCATATTACATAAATGATTTGGGCAACTGGTTGAGCCAATGTGTTGCATAGTTATTTGCTGGTGTGATGGCCATATGCAACACTTTCATTTTTTGCTGAGAATAGATGGGTCAGACTCAAAAAAGACAACTCCATCCATTCAACATCTTCCAACTTTTCTCCCTCATGCTGTTATTTCTTACCTAGAAAAAAAAGTATAGACTGCATCTATTCCCCTTATCTTGCATGATGATTGTACAAGAACCTCAGATGTGTAAGTTGGTGTGTAAGTTGGAGCTACAGATGAGCCATAGAAATTGAAGAAAATTCTCATATGTAGTAAGATTGGTAAATAAGAAGAATGACCTTGAGCCCTTGGTGGTGGAAGCAGCCACCATTCACAGCTTCAGAGGCAAGTGCTTTATGACACAGTACAGGACTGACACGTCAGGAGGAATAAACGTACCAGAAATAAAAGCAGAAGCAGAGCTCAAAAGCTATATCTTCTTCTCCACAAACACACATAGGTAAGCACTACATACTGCAGTATCACATTTAGTTTGCATTGCAACATTGCAATAACACATGTATGGAGCATTTCCAATAAGTTATTTAAAAAATGTTAAATACTCACTCTCCAGATACACTCATTGTGCTGCCCACCTTTCTTCTGACTTATTTCTATCTCAGTTTCTCTGTTTAACCCTATTTCTCACACACACACAGTTTCCTCCTCTCATTACCTCATTTTGTCCACATTCACTTTTGGTAGTTTTCTATCATATACATCAACTTATTATTAATTAATAACCTACAACATAATTTCCTGCTAGAACTATCATGTGCATACAACAGATTTTATAAACCACTATCATGTTCCATTTATTTGTTTTATATCCTAATTTCACACCATTTTTAATATTTTTATCTAGACCATTCACATACACAGAACAACCATGGGGGAGATTATACAAACCTGGCATACTCTGACAGACATTTCACATTCACAGTGAAAAAACAAAAATCCCATGAGTACTGTAATGGGTAACACAGTACTGTATTTATAGTGAAAATGCTGTATTGTCATACCTAAAATGCGGTCCATACGTATCTTCACCTCCTAAAACTTGGATGTGTGTTCTCTTGAAGTCTGAAATTTTCAACATTTTAAAAATATTTTTGCATCGTTTTAGAATGGCCTCTGCTGTCTTCTTTCCTTTCTCCTTACTCTTAGGCCCACCAACACAGCACACAGCTGTCATCTTGTAGCCATCCATGTATGTAGCACTAGCCTAAAATATAACATCACTGCATTAATGCAACGGTTATCATCAAGTTGCCGATATTTTAAACATCATTTTAAACGTTTTTAAACATTTTAAACGTTTTGTGATCAATATCCAATATTACTAAGAAAGGGACAACATCCAAGAACAACACTGCAGAGATGTTTTCAAGCTTCCCTGCTGTCATACAAGGAACTTGGAGGTGCAGAAAAAACTCAATCTTGTACAGAATGACCATTTGAGATACTATACCTCCAAAAAGAGACTGAAATCTCTACAGAATCCAACCTTGGAAATTACAAATGACTGCCAAGAGTGACTTGTAACTGCTCATTGTCGTAGCACCAAGGCTCAACCTGTCTCACTTGACAGAGCACGACCAGGTTCAGGTCTCACTCTCTCAGATGCAAACACGAAATCTGCACACAGGAGAGAACAGGAGATGATCGGCAGAACCAAGCGCAACAGAATAATTATGCTCAAAAAGGCATAACTGCTTTTCATAATTACTCAAAACTTCATATTCATTTAATCCAAGATAAGCCTTGGTAACACATTTCACATAACCAAGAAAAATTAGATAGAACAGGAAGGGTACTTACCCACGATACTCAACAGTATCTATAACAAAGTAGAATGTAGATGATTAATACTTGGTGGATTTCACATATGTAGACAGATATGGATGGGGATGGTGATGGAGGATGAGAGAGAGATAGGCATGCAGACTAGGGAGTAGAGACAACAAGCACTACCACCACCCGAGGTAATCATCATGAGGGCAAACGACCTAACACCCCACAGTGGCACAAAAGTTTGCGAACCTTAAATCAAATTTCTCTCGACACTTATTAGACTTTGCCAAAAGAAAAAAAAAATTGTCTTGTAAGTGGTGAAATTCAAATCATGAGCCCCAGGGTAAATATTGGGTCAGCAAAGTATCACCACCCAATGAAGCTATTAAAAATGCCGAGCTATGCAACATCAAACCATCGTACAAAAGGACGACAACCAGAATTGTCTGATAGATGATGGGAGGAAAGAAAAGCTTGTGAAAAATAGCTGGTGGTGGGAAGCAGTGGACATATGCACTGAAGCAAACACAAAGCAAGGGGACCACCCGAGACTGTGCTAGTGCCCTAGTGTGTGGCTCAATATTGTCCAGCTTAGCTTTTTAAAAATCTGGCCACCAAATGAGATTGCTCATAAAATTAAGGCAAATTTGAATTTACATTAGTTAGTTTTCTATATTAGCATCATTACCCCTGAATAATAAGTTATTATTATTATTTAATAAATACAGCATACACAAGAACATACGGCAGTGGAAAATTAGTACAGAAAATGTATATTAAATAAAGACACAAATTTGCAAAGCATTTTGGGAAATTTTAATGCAAACTATGCTTTACAAAATGTGCATTACTGCATTATAAAGTAACAACAACCATGGTTGAAAAGGAGTACGTATGTTGACCATGATGCAGAGAAATACCAAGATGGAACACTATTTGTAGATAGCATTTTATCTGAAGGGCTCTATCAGGCATTATCTCCAAATAAAATTTATTCTCACTTGTGTGTGTCTCGCCATGCTCTGCTCCAGACCTCGAGAGTATGCTACAACTTGTTCAAGAACACCTAGGCTAAGCCTATAACTGGTCATAACAAGCTCAAGAAACTGAAGCCTAAGGTGGGTATCTTGAGGTTATCTTGAGATGATTTCGGGGCTTTTTAGTGTCCCCGCGGCCCGGTCCTCGACCAGGCCTCCACCCCAGGAAGCAGCCCGTGACAGCTGGCTAACACCCAGGTACCTATTTTTACTACTAGGTAACAGGGGCATAGGGTGAAAGAAACTCTGCCCATTGTTTCTCGCCAGCGCCCAGGATCGAACCCGGGACCACAGGATCACAAGTCCAGTGTGCTGTCCGCTCAGCCGACCGGTAAACTTGCCAAGTCTTGAAGCTGCTGCTGCAGCTAATTCAGAAAGATCTAGCGATTCCTACATCTTGGCTTAATCCAAGATGTAGCAATCGGGACCTAAATGGTTAGGTCCCATTTAGAGTATGCATCTCGGTTTCCATATCCACATTATAGAATGGACACAAATTATTTTAGTAAACAAACAGAAGGATGACAGAGCTAATCACAGAAGTTTAAAACCTTCTTTATAAAGAGTAATTAGATAAGTTTAATTTGCCTTTTCGAGAATAACAATAAAGGGGGACAAGACCGAAATACGCAAAAGGTATAATGGGGGGGGGGATATCAATAAGGCAATAAATACTGTATACATTTGTACACTAAATGATATCCCTGAAATCGAATTAAATCTTGGACTATCATTATACTGTACTGATATTTTAAAAATTAGTATTGCATGATATAACCAATTTACTATTGAATTAATACACAAGATCAATAAATAATTAATTCACCTTATAAGTATCTGTGGCAGGCTTGCCCTTGGCTCCTGTAACAACGACCCCGTCTTCCACTTCACTCAGCTTCACCCCGGTGAAGTCGCATACCACATCTGGCAGTATGTACGCACGAGGATCACCAATCTCATAAAGCATCTGCTCGGCAACACTTCCGCGACAAACTACACCACCAGTCCCGGGGGGTTTTGTGATGAGGATGCTGCCAGTGTTGGAAGCCTCAGCTATAGGAAAACCTAGGGCAAAAACAACAACTAAGCATTAGATAATAAAATGAATTTTATAAATACTTAAATGAATTATTAAAATATAAAAACTCAAGGTCCCTTATCTTCATTTCTATATGAATCAACATGTGGTATTTCTGTCACAACTAACCTTTCAAGAGAGTTCCTCTGCAAAAATAAAGTCCAACAAATAAGGATTAGAATTTAGAATTATAGTAAAAAAAAAAAAATTTATTACCCTAAAAATTTATTTTCCTATCAGCAATACCTGTACAATTAAAGTGGTATAATCCATCAACATGGATACGCAAGTTTACTTTTACTAATTAGAAATGATGATCAGCCTCACCAATGTTGTGCCAGTCTGGAACTGTCTGCCAGTCAGTGTATATTCCCCCAGTAACCTGGGCTCCACATTCAATCAGGTGACCTGCCAGACTTCCCGCAGCAAGATGATCAAAATCACCCGACTGCCAACCAAACTATAAAGAAAAGAAAAGTAATGAGCTACTTAGCACTGAATGTGAGTGATAAAAGTACTTATACACCAACCCTCGATCACACAGCCACTTGATAACATTTGAAACATGTATTCACTTGCGCTGTCCAAACACACCCTCAGCCAGAGCGTCAAAACTCGAAGAGCAAGCAAAACACCAAAAGCATATTAGCAACCTGCTAGAAACTAGCATTCCTCACTAATAGGCCTTGTACAGTGGAAAAAAGTACCTGCACTACTTTTGAAGCAAGATATTTCAAGGAGGTAGCCCCCCTAAATGAGGCAATCTAAACACTGCAAACCTGTAGTGTGCATCACTTCTCGTGCTTTGTTTTCTTTCATACACCCCACACACCAAACTTATCTAACCACTCTCATCTTGGCCTTCTTTACCTGCCACAACTCCATACAATCCTCCGTCTTTATCTATTTATTCTAACAACAAAACCCCATAGAGCACACCACACATCAATTTACAGTATAGTTAAATACTTTAAAAACTCCATGATTTTCTATAACATAATTATTCCTTATTTTGTCTATATGAATACCACATATGATCGTTAGCTTGCTTGCCTTGAGTAATTATCAAAAGAAAACACAAATTAACTCAAGGTATCTAGTGTTTACCTAACTCTAGCATTTCCAAAACATTAGGACTTTAACCCCAACACTGTGGCAACTTACCTCGTGCATAAGTGGAGCCAGGGCCAAGGAACTGTCTGAACATCTTCCCGTGATGACAACATCGGCCCCTTCATCCAATGCACGTGCTATAGGACCAGCACTGTAAAATTTAAGATGAACTGCATTCTTGCCATCCACAATGAAGGCAGTCTACTGCATGAACAAAAATACACTGTACTGTAGTGTACAGTAAATACATAGCTATAAATTGTGTAAGTATACAAAATGTGTTCCTGTACTGCTGATTAGTACAGCACTATGGACAGGAAAGTTTCATAATTTGTGAATGATGATTACTCTTGTTCCTAAATAGATATTACAAAAATAATATACAAATTTATTCTGAGATATTAAACTTGGCTGTTTTCTAAGGCAAGTACATACCCCATGAGTCACACACAATACATACAATCAGGCAGAATGACATTCCAGGCACTTATGTCACAAGGAATTTTTAAATTGTCCTTGTAGGGCTACTACAGACACAAGAGTTGTTGAAAAGAAGATCAAGCCAGCCCAGAATGTCTGCCAGCAGTACATTCATGTTGATACAGATCCTTAATGAAGCCTCCCAAGTGACTGCAGTGTGAATGTTCAAGTTGCTTGTTCACCTTCCAAATCAACCCAACTAACATGTAGATCAGCAGGCGGGAGACTGATGCTCAGTTATGAAGACTGTTTTCTAGTGCACAAGTGGTCCTTCACTATGTACTGTGCCATTTTAAAATATATTTACTGTGTGCATGATTCAAGTCTTTGTATAACCCTTGATTGTAAAGACTGTGGAAAGGGTAGCACAGGCTCCTCACACAATGTTCTTTATATGGTACTCGGGTGATAGTTTTCTTTCCAGAATCACTCTTAGATCTCGCTCTATCAGAACGCTTTAAAAGTTTTTCACACAATTCGTAGGGCATGTGTAACCTGTTATCCCCTATTTCACATTCCATAATGTGGCTTTTATTCACATTAAACTTCATTTGCCTAGTGTTATTCCATACACTTATTTTGTCCAGGTCTTCTTGCAGGCAATAATCATCATCTAAGTTTCTTATCTTCCCTAGTAGCTTGGCATTATCTGCAAACATGTTCATATAATTCTGTATTCCTTCTGGTAGATCATTTACAGTATATTGCCAATGAACATTATTAGTGCTAGAACTGAACCCTGTGATAATCCAATAGTAACACTTCTTTAGTTCGATACATTGCCTCTGATTACTGCCCTTATTTTTCTTCCAGTTAGTGCATTTTTCATCCACATCAAAAATCTTTTGGTCACCTCTCCAGTATGTTAGAATTTCCAGAACCTCTTATGTGGGACTATCTAAAGCCTTTTTTTTTTTTAGGTCTAGATAAATGCAGTCAACCCAACCATTTCTTTCCTGTAAAATCTGTGGCTTTATCATAGAAACTAAATAGATTTGTTGCACAGGATCTTCCTGTTCAAAAACCATATTTTATTTGACGATATACCCAACAAAGTGACGGAATGAACACTCTGGTCTTGTGACAAATCAAAACAATGGGCTGTGAATCTGTGACGTCACAGGGAAGAAGCCACTAGAGTGGCGCCCGACATGGTCAGTGGGCAAACTAGGCCATAAAACCACCTACCCACTCGCCACCTGGCCCACGAGGCCTGGCGGACGATTGCCCGATGAGGTTCCCAGACTATTTTATGTGAACCTCGCGCTTCCCGAACTTGAGTAACCGAACTGACCCTGATTGGAAAACTGGTAGTTTTGAACACATGGCATTTGCAAAGCACGTGACTGTCTGTATATAATTTCTCTCTAGGTGTTCTGCCCTTCTGATTTTAATTATCTTTCAAGTGATTTGACTACAACACTTGTCAACGATACAAGTCTATCATTAAGAGGGTCTTCCCTGATACTATTTTTACAGATTGGAACTATATTTGCTTTTTTCCATATACAGTACAGTATCTGCCAAGAGTCCTGTACACAAAGATGATTGAAAAATCAATTGGAGTGCCAAGCTCATATGCCCATTCTCTCAGAACCCAAGGTGAAACTCCATCTGGGGCCCACTCTCTTTTTTCTACCTAGCTCATGAGCATTTTTTCCACTTCGTTTCAAAATACCTCTATGTACTTTATCATAGGCTCTTAAATTAATACCATGTCTGGTGCACTGAAGACTTCATTTTGTACAAACACACTTTGCAACTGTTCGCTTAGTGTTATCTTGAGATTATCTTGAGATGATTTCGGGACTTAACATCCCCGTGGCCCGGTCCTCGACCAGGCCTCTTTGTTACACATCCCCAGGAAGCAGCCCGTAGCAGTTGTCTAGGTCACAGGTACCTATTTACTGCTAGGTAACAGGAGGCATCAGGGTGAAAGAAACATTTTGCCCATTTGTCTCCGCCTCCACCGGGGATCGAATGCAGAACCTCAGGACTATGAATCCGAAGCACTGTCCACTCAGCTGTCAGGCGCCCGTGTTTCACATAGAGTACTTTTATTTTCATTTTCCGTGAATGTGTTTCGTATTTTCAACCTCCGGATCCTTTACATGCAAGTTGCTTTTAATGAGTTTATAAAATAGACCTGGTTCAGCTGTACACCATCCTTGTGGTTATCTTGTGATGGTTCCATGAATCAATGTTC
Source organism: Procambarus clarkii (assembly GCF_040958095.1). Lineage (NCBI taxonomy): Eukaryota > Metazoa > Arthropoda > Malacostraca > Decapoda > Cambaridae > Procambarus > Procambarus clarkii. Next base: position 4,375,084 of record NC_091164.1, read on the forward strand.
CCGTGGCCCAGTTTCTGACCAAGCCTCTTAGTTGGCGTTCTGGTTAACCAAACTGTTGAATGTGGCTGCCCGTAGCTTAACATATGAATCATAGCCTGATTGATCAGGTATCATTTGGAGGTATTTGTCGAGTTCTCCTTTGAACACAGAACAAAAGTTATGCCCTCTTATCATGCACTCCCTCTCAAAGTTTTTCTGCTTCTCTTCTTACTGCCGTGTAGTCATTCTTGATGTTTGTATTGTTGTTGAGTTTGAGGGTTAGGCCTCTGCCTACATTGATTTAATTTTCTTTGTCTTCTGTTTTCTGGCTCTTTCACATTATTTTGAACCTATCCTGCTTTCTAGTTCTATTGCTTTATCTTGGTATACATTTTGTTGTATCTTCATATATCTCACAAAATTTGGCAAACACCTCATTTCTTTGCTAAACAAATCTTTCCAACCAAATTCATTAAATAACTTGCCAAGTTCTGCATATTTTATTTCCAAAGGGATGTGGTCACTGTTACCCAAGGGGGAAAGTACCCAGTGTCAAATACAGTACAGTATATTCTTTGATGTTTTTTTATGTGTAAACATAACCATTTATCCATTTTCCCTTCAAATAATATATTTATAACCTAACTTCCCACTATATTAATTAGCTCATAAATTCAATAATTTTGTTGTGTGCTTATATCAAATTATAAATAAGGCACCAATAATTACCCAAGGTAAGCATTTATGCTATGGACTGTCTGTGGAAGTGGATGGCCGCTCAACATATCTGGTACTGCAGATGTTATCAACTCTTCCTTCCTGGGCATCAAGTCATCTCCTGTGATGACTGCTACCTTTCAAGTAGTTGAACAACAATTAATACTGTAGCATACTAAAGACTTTAGCATTGGTATAACAGTCATCATAATCATTATGGGTGATTTGGACAATATTAACAGTTCACGTGAACCAATGGTTTGTTCATCTCTCCCACCTGATAAAGTCATACTCAAACCTGAATAAAGCCTAAAAGACTTCTAGTTTCGTTTTATTATACTCTGAGGGAGGCAAGATGCCAATTTTTTTTATTTTTTTCAGTTCGTTGGGACGGAGGAAGAGACTGGGGCAACAGCAGCAAAGATGGTGGGTCAACCCAGGGCCCAGGGAAGATATTTCCTGCCAAGTAGACTCCGGCTGTGTGGACACTGAGTTTCCCGGATGTAAAGATCAATTGGCTGGGTGTTAAGAGGTGTGACCAATGGAAGAATGCCCTGATTTGACATAGCTGCCCAAGCCAGAAAAGCAGGCTTTGCCCAGACACCACAAACCTCCGAGGCATAAGGACAGTTCGTACAGCTCGTCGCCCAAGTAAGATAAGATCTAAGCCACGAGGTGGATGTAGACTGGCAGTACTTTAGGTCCAAGGCAGAGGAGACATCGACCAACCTCCTGGGAGGAGTTCAGAAGTGCTGGATATGCAAGAGGCAGGCAAGAAAGGCTCTGAGGCATGGTGATCTCTTGGGCATTTCCCACTCTTTTTGCTAGGCATTTGCCACCTTTTGCTGGCATTTCTGACTTTATTGCTGGGAGTTTTCAACTCTTTTGCTGGGCACTTGCGACTCTCTTTGCTGGGCGTTTGGCACTTTTTTTGTTGGGCTTTTTGTAATTTTTTCCTTGCTAATTTTATTTTGAAATTTTGTATTGGGCATGTTGGATTTTTTTTTTTTTTTTTTTTTGGGGGGGGGGGGATATTTTGTTGAACATTTGGGAATTTTTTGTTGAATGTTTGGGACTTTTTGTTTGGTCATTTAGCACTTTTTTTGTTGTGCATCCAAAATGCCAAAACAATCCCTAATAACCAACAAAAAGGTGCCAAATGCCCAACAGAAAGGTGGCAAATGCCCCAAAACAAAAAAGTGGCAGTTTTCCCAAGAAGGAATAATAAAACAAGGGAAGGAAGACATAAGGAAATTAGAAAACAGGAATGAACCCAAGAGATGCAAGAACATAACCATGTGCATTGGAGGTGGGAAGCAAGTAATTCAGTGGAAGTTGTGGTTATCACCTCTATTTACAGTTACAGGAATATGTACTGTATAACCGAGACCTCCGAACATATTTACTGTACGTGTATACACAAAGGCACCAGGTAACAAAAGCTGGAGGTGGAAAATGCTGGAAAATGCCGCCCACAGACACTGACATAAGCATCATGTCGACCCACTTCCTGGCCTTCTTTTCCCTACTCTAAGAGTCACTAAACACACTTTCATTTCCACTTTATCATCCATTTTTTAACAAGACCTACACATCCCAAAACACTTTTCCCAATCTTACAATTTACCAACTTCAAAACAATAATACACAGTTACAGTACTGCTCCTGTGTCAGCTAAGTTCACTACGGGCTCACCACAGCCCCGCTCCTATGCCAGGTAAGTCCACTATGGGCTCACCATAGCCAGTGCTAATTGGAACTTTTTGTTCCAAGTAGCTGAATCTAAAACAACAACATTCAAAACAATACATTTTGCACAATTGTCATTCCATACTTTATACTCCTACAAACACAGATTTGCTCACTTTGACATTTCTTCCACAAATTCCACTTACATAAATTAAAAAATTCCAAGGTACTGTATTTAAACTGTTGAGCCCTTCAAGTAAATACTTCCCAAATTTGCCTCCATTTCACATTCAAAAATTTGCTTCTCATCACCATCACCATTACACAACTTTTGGCTATACAGTACTGTATTCACTTTTAGCCACCTCCCTGGAATCGGCAATATTTTCAACCAATTTACAATTCTCTCTCAGTGTAGTTCTCCGGACAAGTAATATCCCTGGTACATAATGTCTAATGGTAAAGTATGGTAGATTAACAACTGCCAAAGGTAAAATTAAAAAATTGCAAGTATAAAAAAAAATCATCAATATTGACAGTGCCGAATAGTTTTAAAGGTGTACTGTACCGAATTTACAAATAAAATTTGTTTTGTTTAAAATTCACAAAGTTACTTTACTTGTGAACTACAGCACGAGCCAAACAAAATTGTTTTGTTCTTAATTAAAAAATATAATGAAACCCAACTTTAGACACACAGTATTACAAAGCAGTACTGTGCAATTAATTCTTACATTATCTATTTCAGATAAATAAAGCATTATCATATCATGGTTAAGGACTACAATCAGCAAGTGGGAGGCTTTCTTTTGTTATCAATGACAATAAATATTGGAGGACATTGTTTTACGTACTCTGAACTTGACTCTCTGTATACAGCACAAGCATTTGTGTAGAACCTGTAGCAAATATTTCCAGTGTTAAAATTACTTTAAAATGCTAGACCCCTAACAGTGCCAATACCAGTTGTTGCAACAGTGCCAATATTAATGTTGCAAAGAAAGAGAAACTTTTTTTTTAAACATCAGAAAAGAATAAGATGAGCAATTACAAAGGATATCTACGCTTTGTGAGGTGCAAATCCAGTGTAATATGTAGTTACAGGATGAGAATAATGCTCCAGATGACCCTTCTCTCCTATGAACTTTGTCGTATGACGCTCTGTTGTATGCGTGTGGGTTGTAATGATGAAAAGATTTCTACTTCTATGAGCTACATTGTTACTCATGGCAGCCAGTATTATTTTCAATGTAAGTATAGTACTGTATAGTATAGTACATTTATAAATGCAACTAAGCCTCACTTGATTACTACTGTACTGATAAAGTACCCAGTAATACATTTTTTCCAAACTTGTTTTAAAAAAGTAAGATATTACATTTCATTAAAACAAAACAATTAACATACATATATCATTAATTATGATTATTGCCTAAAAAAAAATACATATTAATGACTTTGCAAGAATGTACCAGCCTTAATACTTTCATCATAATCCTTTGTTATTGGCATCCAAAGTACAGTACAGTACAGTTCTGTATACCCACCTGTGGAAGTACTTTTGATCATTACCCGGGATTATTTACCTCTGAAGTTGATTAAATATAGAGCTTTTAATCATGGGCAAAACCGACTAGTTGTGCAGCCATCAGGTGGCACAATTCAAACAAGTCTGCCTGCAACATCTGATTTTACATAAATATATTCCTGAAGACTATCTGAACTTCATACCAATACCGTACTATCCAAAAGAAACCACTGAAAATTTGCCTAGATTAACAATTATTGTATAGCTTTCAGGATTCTACCGGGTATATAAGGATTGCTTTCCTTGAAATTTCTATCATTGCCATCCAGCTCCTGTCATGCAAATAACACACATCCCAGTGTATCTAACCTTTAAATCTACACCAGCCTTGCCAGCAGCTTGTCTTAAGGCAGCAGCACAGCCCTCAGGGTTGATGCCTCCAGCATTGCTCAGCACTCTAATGCCTGCAAAACACTTGATAACTTCAACATATTTTTCGTAGTACATAAAGAGCATGTAAAAATATAAGTGCACAAGAAAATATTTACAAGTTCTTATGTATTTTTTGTGTACAGTGAAAAAAGAACTTATCAGAAACTTATAAAAGAACTTGTACAAGGAAAAAAACGAAAGGAGAAATTATCTATAAAGAAAATTAGCATTAGAAACTCAACCACTGATGGCATTTTGACTGCCCACAAGATTCAATTACAGTACAGTACATCCAGTAACAAAATGATTTCAGAGTTCATGTATCTATTTTCATTTACATTAACCGTTTCCAGGGCAATTTTAAATTTTTGTATACAGTATAGTAATAGGATCTCTCTATTTATAGAAGAAGAAAAATTACAATATGTAAACCATTTTAAAAATACATAGTAATGCGTGTGAAAAACATGGACGCATTTGAAAGAATATCTCTAGTGGAACAACCTTTGGCCAAAAAAGATTACAAAATAGTAGTAAGTAAAAGACTTGCCTCTCCTTTTTATTTCATTTAAATATGGCCCTATCGCAAAGAGGACAAAATCTGGAGCATAACCAAACTCTGGGTTCTTTGCACGAGCAGCAGTAAGCAGGGACATTGTGATCTCTGAGAGATAGTCAAACATGAGGAAGTCAAGGTTCCCATTGTGGATGAGTTGTGGTGCTGAAATAAAAACAAAAATTTAATTTATTATTTTTACCTATAGTTTAATAAGACAAATGCATTCATGAAACAATTTACGCAGGCGATGAGTCACAATAACGTGGCTAAAGTATGATGACCAGACCTACACACTAGAATGTGAAGGGACGACGACATTTCGGTCCGTCCTGGACCATTCTCACAATCGACTTGAGAATGGTCCAAGACGGACCGAAACGTCGTCGTCCCTTCACATTCTAGTGTGTGGTCTGGTCATCATGAAACAATTTAATCTTATTACTGCAAATGAAGAAAATGCATAGCATGAGAAGTAATTCAATACACTTTAATAAAAAGATACACAAATATTAGCCTTCAGCTCTGAAAATCCCTTATGCTGTCTAACTGTGCTACTACACCCAAGCATGGAGACGGCACCCTCAGAAACACATCACTACAAAAAAATTAACGCAGGATGATCAAAATCATACCAAAACTAAATCACATTTAATACACAGACAAGTCTCCCACTGTTGTGGACAGGAAGCAAGTCAGACTTATTGAGGTCCCTCTAGGCCAATGACTGAACTTTTGCAGGATGAGACCCTCAGCAATTGCCTTTAGTTATATATTCCCTGTTAGGGGAGGAAAGAGAGGCAGCCAATAAGGCACTGTGTTCAAACAACTCCATCCTATGCAGTAAGTGAACCCAGGACCTTCCAGTTGTAAACAGACTATGCTCACCACTGTATTATAGGACCCATATCAACAAAATACTTACAGCAAATTTGGGAATAAAAATCAGTATTCTCTATAAATTACCAAGATTATTACCAAGTTATTCCAGAGTCATCATATCCCTTCCAACCGAATTCAAGTTTAGGGTTAGCAAGATTATATTCAGATAGAGACAGAAATATGGGATTACATTATTTAACTTAGCGTGCTTTAAACTTCTTGATTGTTAAGTACTAGTGGCTTTAAAGAATGTAATTACTGTACTATCCAATGTATTCTCACAAACCCAATGTACCTTCTTGTATATATATAAATAAATAAATAAATTAAGGGCATGCCCTGGAATTGGCTTCCTGTCCAGTTATGTAAAGTAAAATGAATGATGGACCTACTGGGAATATTGTACTTTACACACACCAATTTACTAACAAAAATTGGAAATTTTTGGTCTTTATGTTACATGCAGTTTGCAGTACAGGTGGGATGCTGGGAGACAAGTCAAGGTGGCATGTCAATGGTTATCTAAGGATTTTAGTTAGACTTGAGTGAGCAATGAGAGATGGATGTAGTGTTGACAGGGTCTGCCAAATACAAGGTTTCCACTTTCTATGGTTGGTTGTCGAGTAATAAGAACTGCATATACATATCTGTGTAGGTTAGATGTGGCCTAATTTTTGGATGGAGCAGAGACATTTAGTCAGTGCTCTGACTACTTGTTTTATATATAGCAAGAGGTCTATTGCCCCTCAGTGTGTGTGTCCAATGTTGAAGGGCACTTCGAGGGTGATAAATTCTAGTTTGAAAGCGAGTCTGAAATGTTTGAAACAATTCTTTAATTAAAATGTCTGGAGCAATGAAGAAATAATGTTCAATTGTTTTGAATCTTTCAGTGGATTCAATTATTATTTTTGTTTATTCTCCATTTGTATCTGTGTGCTGCTAATTTTAGGTTTCCCAGTCTTAGTCTGGTAATTGTTACCGTATATCTATGCCCGTTTTTGTTAATTAAGTTTTTCCAAATTTCCTGAGATTATTTTACGGTTTCATAGTACAGTACATCGATGACCATGATGCTTTCCATTTTACTGCAAAGTTTTGAATAATGGATTTTTGGGCTACTTCTGTGTTATTATGGGTAACTAGTTGGCGTGTGACTTGTGTTTTATCATACTGTATTGGTAAAAGCAATGCACATTACATCAACAGTATCATTGTTAAGTACTGTATTGCTCAATGTGCTGGCACCCATTGTCATATTCATAGATAGATAGATTCATATTCATATTCATATTCATAGATAGGTCATATTCTTCCGATTGGTGTAGTTGGAAGAACTGTAAGCAGGGGGGGAAGACTTGCTCTTTACAGGTGTTGATGCAGGATGTGATTACTTTGATTCCAATTTTAGACTACAAATTGCGTATTCCCTAATTTTTAGTGGTCCTGTAGCACAGTAGTATTTTGTCTTTGCTTACACCTAGGGGTCCTGGGGTCAATTCCTAGGCAGGACAGAGACAGTCAGGCATGTTTCCTTACCACTTGATGCAGTAAATAGGTACGCGAGTTAAGAATTATTGTGGTTTGCATCTTGGGAAAGGTCAGTCATTGGCAAATGGGGAAGGGGAACCTTAATAACTCATAGTATAGGCTTTCCAGCTCTGACAAAAGGAAACAATTAGGATTTGGCACAGCAGTTTTACTGTGAATATTAATAGCTGATTGGGTAATAGTCATCCCTGCTTGAAATGGTAATGTGGGATTCACACTGTGCTGGTAACAAGGTTCATTATTGTTCTGAATGCAAGCCCCATCTGTGTAGCTTGATATTAGTGTTTGGGTAATGTTCGTGGAGGTAAAGGTTGAGGCTATCAAGTCTTTTGGAATGTTATAACTTCCACTGTCATGGACAGAAGGCCTTTAAGTTATTGAGGTATACCCTAGATCAAGTATGATCAATGACATGAAAATATTACAAACTACATCAGATTTGCAGATGACACCAAGATCTAGGTTAAAGTGGTGGACAGTGGACATGCAGCCCGTTCAAACAAAGTACAGTACAGTACATGTTACTTATGTCGAACTGGAATACATGCGAGTTATAATTCAAATATGCATCAGTGTCATTCTGAATAATGCCAGTATCCCTTCGAGTTGAAGGTATTCTCGACACAATTATGGGCTTCCGTCCTCAGCCCTTTACCCATATCCAACTACTAGATCAAATCAAGATACAGTACTGTATTAATTTGAGCTTCCCTAGACCAAACAATTAATACAAGCCACACACATCAGGATAACTTTATTCATATATAGAAGACTTGTTACATTCTTGTACAGCCACTAGCACACATAGCATTAAGAGTAGGTCCTTAATCCTATTTTCCCCCGGAATACGATGCCCGCCAAATCGTTTAACAACCAGGCACCTATTCACTACTGGGTGAATAGAGATTATAGTTAAGGATTGGAGCCCAGTCAATCCTCCCCGGCCAGGATACGAACCCAGACCAAAGCGCTCGCTTAGCCCCATGCGAGTGTTTTACCCCTGCGCCACGGAGACCGCTAATTCAGGGTTATTCACCCCAAGGCGCATTTGTTTCCCCCCTACACAGGCGGGGTTCATTTCATCGCTCGGCTTTTGGGATTTACCCTTCAAGAGTGCCCACTGTACCACACATAAGGGAGCCGTCCAAGTCCCTATACCAACAAGTATCAGGATAACTACCCGCTGTCGGCGTGTCACCCCAGAAACCGCTGGCGCAACCGATCCTGACAGTCTTGTGAGTCCCGCTGGTGCCATACTGTCGACGACCAACTGAAACAGGAATAACACTGAAGTTCCGTCGACAGAGACGAAGTAAATTCATCCCGGCTTTTCCCATAGTATCAGTCACTTCGTATATAAGACGGATCGTACACATTATTTTTTTTATCCTTTCCGACAAAAAAAATGGTATGTTTCGTATAAATATGATTGGTCAATAATGAAACCCACAATATAATGTTATTAACAGTTAAAGTCTTTTACTTAACAGGCATATAGTTATTAAATAAAGTTGAGTGATGTGATGGACATAGTCCGGGCTTCATAAGAATAACGCCCGCTAGTGTTAACAGTACACATCTGAAGGCCAACAAACATGACTGAACGCACAAAACACTAGATTTTGGCCAGATTTTGGATAAACCATTACGTTTACTATGTGATAGTTATACTTGTATATAAGAATATGCATTAAAGGTAAACGCCTAACATGTAATATTAATGAATAAATACAAAGTCAGAAGTCATGCGCCTGTCTCTACATATGTCTTTTGTGTTAAAGTATTTTGGACGCTCTTGTACCTGTGCGCTCGCTGGCGTTCACAACTTATCTCGCTTTCAAGTCAATCTTAATGAAAATAATGTTTATTTATTTAGGGGAATAAATTTCTGGGTTCACTGAGAAATGATGGACCTTAGAAATAATAGAAGCATTGTAATAATATAATTTTTGTTGTATTAAAAGTATAAAATTATTATTACAGTGGAAGAAAACTCTGCATTGGAATGGGACAAATTTATTTATTATATTATAATGAGTATTAATAATATTTACAATTATTAATTACAATTATTTATTGCTTAGCTACTTGCATGCAGAGGTGCCTCCGCAAACAAGCAGTTTGCCGCCTTTAACTAGCAGTTGTACAGCTTCTACCCAGCAGCGGCGCCAGTCGCAAACTAGCAGTTTGTCGCCAGCCGCTTATTACAATTGACGGTGACACCGTAAGTGACATGGATATCTTCATATCATCCCCGTGGTGTAGTTGACAAGACACTCGCCTGGCGAGCGAGCGCTTTGTCTTGGGTTCGTATCCTGGCCGGGGAGGATTTACCGGGCGCCAAGCCTTAACTGTAGCCTCTGTTCACCCAACAGTAAAATGGGTACCTGGTTGTTAAACGATTTGGCGGGGTTGTATTCCGGAGACCATAGGATTAAGGACTTGCCCGAAACGCTATGCGTGCTGGTGGCTGTATAAGAATGTAAGAACTCTTGTGTATATAAATAAATTAACGAATTATCCCCAGTTTAATAACTGTAGGTAGTAACTGTAGCGAGTAAACCTTATACTCGCTCCAGTCTCTCATTACCTTAATGACAAACTAATTAGCACTAATTATGACTACTCAAATCCTTTCCCTAATTACAGGTAACATTGCAGACGAGGAGTCACAATAACGTGGCTGAAATATGTTGACCAAACCACACACTAGAAAGTAAAGGGACATTCACTACAGGTAACATTCTTTCCATCCTGTTGGAGGAAGCTGAGGTGTAGTCACCAATTATAAGCAAGCGATATGCGAATAGCCAGTTACGGGCTATTCATGCCCATGCCACCTCTTGTATGTGGCTTAATCTTTATCAATCAATCAATCGAATAGCCGACAGTACAATTTCCACAGTGATTCAGATAACTCCAGAACAGATACTTTGGATTTACCACACCTCTTCAACCTCAAGAATGTAGCAATCGGTGTGTACAGTTCTAATCGACCCCAAAGACACTACAGGTTCGACACAGAGCAGACAGCACTAGGGCCGCATCAAGCTACAATGCTCTCTCTCCCCATCGAGTTTAGACACTCACGATTCCCCATCGAGCCAACACGTTCTCCTACACAGAGCTCCGCGACTCCGGCCTCACTCAGCTCTCTGCTCTGCTCCAAGCTCCGTCTGAACGTCTCCGACAATGCCAACAACCGACTACTGTAATCAAAACTACTAAATACTTATGAAACTCATTAAACACTATCTAATCTACCTAACAACGTAACAAACGTATGTTACATAGCTAAGTGATTGTAACCTATCCACCGCTGCCCACTGGATGGGGGCGGTGTGCAGGACAAACATATCAATTGTGTCACTAGCTCTCCACATATGTCAGTTGCTTAATTTAGAAACTGAACTTGTGGTCGGTTTCGAGCCCATTGTTGATGTGACGATGTGTATTGAATTTTGTAACTATCTCATCAAGATTGTAACTTACTTAGCTAAATGAATTGTGGGGTTCAGTCCCTGAGCCCATTGTGTGCCTCTGTAACCCTTTCCGTCACCGCCCACAAGAGGGGTGTGGGGTGCATAATAAATTAACTAAACTAATAAACCAATAAAGTAGTACAAATTGTGCGCTAAGTACAAGTTATCCTTCATTATATACTGTGGCGGTAAAGCGTTGGTGTTCGGCTGTTTCAAAAGCTAGGGGCAGGGCCTCGTCACATAATAGAAAAAAAAAGAGAAAAGCTGGAGCTTTCGTCTGTGGTAACGTAATGGGAAGACACACAAAACACAAGTAAATTTAACAATGAAATTTTAATTACTCTAGAAAAACAAGACATGAATAAAGTTAAGCACATAAAATATGAAAGACAAGTCAACAAACAAAATAATATGAATAATCACTGCCAAATGAAAAGTTACGTTAAGACAAGTGAGTTACAGTGATAGCAAAATAAAGTATTAGTGGTGCTGGAATACCGGCTTTGAGCTGCCACCTCCCTTAGTACACGAAAGCCAAGGCTTAGTCTACCAGCGAGAGATGTCAACTGCTTGGAGCACTGAGATATTCTGACAATATTAGCGCACTGCAGCCCAGACATCAACTTGTGGTGGAGGGCGGAGGGCAGGTGCGACGGGACACCAGCCAATCAGCGACAGGCAGGCAAAGGATGAGCAGTTTGCTGGTTACGGTGGCTGAAGCAGGTGTGCTGGTGTGCTGGATACGTTTTGCTATCTGGGCAAAACGTTTTGCGATACTTGCTGGACGTATCTTCTATATTATCTTGTATATTGACGTACTGATGAAGGGAAGAGCAGGCTCAATCTCTCTTGAAAGAGATTATCGTCACAATACACACTGATTTTAATGTCGATATGTTGATGTGATTATCATAATATACAAATGATAAGGCAAGGAAAACCTTTTTAATCATTAAATTGTATAAAAACAAATTAAAAGAACCTAACTTACATATTATTTGAAGGCATGCGCTAATTATATGATCATATGCATCTATTTATTCAGATTCTTAATTTATTATCAACTTCTATTGCCTCAGAATGTTTGGTAATATGTGATGTGTGTCTATGTATATATTAACACGTTGTACTGAATGGGGTGAGAATAGCTTGAGCTACCTCATCCCTTTGTGTGTATTTTACCTCAATAAACTTATTTCAATTTCAATTTCTATTGCCTCGTTATTGTTTATATTATTGTCTTGGAAGACGAGAACAGCAGCAAACACAAGCCAGCGCATATGTATGTACGAAAAGGTTTGTGTATACAAAGTTGTCAGTGAACGAAGTTTTTGCAGATGAGTGCTTGCTTTGTCCGAATATATCAGAATAAGATTATTTATAATTTATTTACAATCCGATTTTATTATATATATTATTGTTTGAATATTTTAATTTTATATTATATTTCATTTTAGTGCTAGAAGATTTGATAGATCTGATAATTTCGTCTATTTCGAGTGTATGTGATTAACACCAAAGTCAGTTTAAGAAACTCGAACACTAGTATCACAAAATATTAACATATATCATATTTTTTTTATAAATTTACATACATGTTATATTATATAGATAATATTTAATTAAATTAACATTACTTACTAGTGAAAGTAAAATATAAAGAAGTTTGTTAGGCATTATTGTGCAGTATTACTCGAATAACATTTGTTTAATATTTTTATTCAATTAGTATGGCATCAGCTATTCCCATTACGATAACAATTATAGGAAATCGTCAAAGAGAATTAAAAGGAAAGGAGAGCAGTCTCAAAAGCCTTCTAGATACTAATTGTCATGACACTGGAAAATCAATAGCCAACATGACTCTTCTAAAGAGATGTAAATATTCCCAAATTCATTTATGCCATCCATTAGAATCCGCTAATAGTAAATCAGGGACATATTTTTTATGATTTAGAACAGCATGAAGGCTAAGGGAGGAGATTATGGTTGGGGATGAGAGAGGAGTGAGAGAAGAGAGGCAGGAACATTACTGGAACCTGGAGTCTAGGTTCCCCTGCTACGTCACTCACAGAGGGAGTGGGAGACACAGCTGGCTAATGTCAAGTGACTCGCCGTCTCTTCTTACCCAAACTCTAACCAAAATGCGGTGCGAATATGGCTGAGTGATCGCTGTTGTGTCGTAGAAGTGATAATTTTTTGTTTAGTGAAGCGTCTTGAACCATCCGAGATCCAAGATGGATATGCTGGATGGGGAGACGGTGTATAACTCTCACGACGACTCGCATATCGTCATGTCGGAGAAAGTGCAATCCTTAGCAGGGAGTATCTATCAGGAGTTTGAGCGCATGATAGCGCGATACGACGAGGATGTAGTCAAGGATTTAATGCCCTTAGTGGTGAACATATTGGAGTGCCTGGACCTGGCCTACACCGAGAACCAGGAGCATGAGGTACGGACTCCAGCTCCACAACAATGTTTCTACTCTATTTTTTGGGGGGGGCTTCTTAAATACCTCTCATGTTCACTCATTGTAAATGAACTCTCGGGGAGCTTACGTTTATATAACACCGTATATGTTTTCTCAAGTTACAGTGCAGGTTCATGGTCATATCACCGTATAGGTTACTTTTCCTCACAGTGCCAGTTCATTTTGTCCGGTCTACTTTTGTTGTCCGCTTTAGTATAGATTGTTTCTGGTAAATTCACCATGTATACAGGTAGCATTATACAGATGATAGTGTTGTACATAAAATAGACAATTCAATAGACAAATAGACTTTTCAGAAATGTTAGACTGCATACTTTTCCCTCAATAACTGTAATTGGTATTTACAATTTTCAATGCTAATTTCAGAAGTGAGACTTAAAATGTCCTCATTGTAGAAAGTGTTTGAGAAATTCCAGTTTGTATGTTAGATTTTTTTCTCTTTGTGAAAAATAAGATGTACAAGTTTTCACTTTAGTATTGCTAAACATTAGCTTTTGTCAAATGCAGGCAATTCTAAAAATTATATACCTGTACTTGGTATACAAAATATCCATGAGGAATACTGTATATTGTGTACATAAGCTTTTGATCTGCTAACCAATCATTAGAGTTATGCAGTACAGTTCTTTTTGTCATTTATGTCAGCTATTAAAGCACTAGTTAGGTATCATTCTACAAACTGTCAGCATTGCTTATGCATTTATATTTAGAGTATGAGTGTTTTGTATGGTCAGTATAATACATTAATATGTATAGTTCTTGGAAACTGTGTGACACAAATATATGTAATTTTTTGAATCAGCAGGGCAATTTTTATTTAAAACAGTTGTGTTGAAAATAAAGTGAAAATTGACTTCAGCCTTAGGCCTATTGTTGGGAAAAGCAAAATGTGAACCTAGAGAACATACACTTGCATAACAAGAGAATGTTATAGTAGAATTCTTAAATCTAATAAAAATCATTCAGCTAAGTAACAAATTTGAGAGTAAAGCAAGTCAGGGGAAGGAAAGTGGCTGGTACAATGAACCCGGTTGAGAGAGAGATGTGGCCTGGTGAGTGCATGATTTGTGGCCCAATGGCTACATGATTTGTGGCCCAATAGCTACATGATTTGTGGCCTTATGGCTACATGAACTGTGGCCCGATAGCTACATGATTTGTGGCCCAATGGCTACATGATTTGTGGCCTAATGGCTACATGAATTGTGGCCCAATGGCTACATGATTTGTGGCCTGATGGCTACAATAATTATGAAAGAGTGGTAGAGCCTTTCCTTATATATGGATGTAAAAATATTACTGAGCTGTAAGCATGACAAATCAAGAATTAAAATAGTACAAAATAGATGTGCTTAAAAGCATACACTATATGATATTGAAATATTTTAATTTTGTAATACATATTTCTGTAACCTTCTTTCACTACAATATATTAACTTTTTTATGCCTGGATTGTACCTGGATGGGGTTCTAGGGCCATACTGATGCCTTCTCACACCATAAAAGAGAGAAATAAGAGCAATGATTAATGTACAGTACAGTATTTGTGTGTATGTGTGAGAAGAATAGATGAAGTTTAAAATATACGGTATATACGATATGGAAAGATGTATTGGAATTTCGAACATGCAGAGTTGGAAAATGTTAAGATTAATGCTAGAATACTGATATCAATTGGTCATGTTGAACTAGTGAATTTGAGGGTAGGAGAATCTATTTGCATCTCAGTCTTTCATTCTCTTCTGTGTAGAGGTATTTATAATGTGGTACTGTATCTCTCATCTCCTTACCAGAGAGTACATCTTGAAAGCTTTGAAATGGTCCCATTAAGCTACATTAAATATTTATACATACAGTTCTTGTAATTTAATAGGTGGTGTGAGCCTGAAAACATAGTCACCGGCAGGCCCTTTTTTTTATATATAAAGATGGCTTATGGCCTTTAATTTTGGCTAAAATCTCATTAGAAGAGCAAGCATAGGCCTCCAAGGTTTTAGATTTTCATGTGGTACATTTTGTATGTGGAATTTGGTAAAAATGCCACATTTTATGTCACAGCTATAGTGACATACTGTAATTACTGTATGTCACAATGTAGTATGTATTACTATATACTATATTTAATATATATATAGTACTGTATTACATATAATTGAGGTACTGTATTACTCTCCAGGGTATGGTTAGTCTCATTGGTCATGGGAAAAGTTATCTTTGCTATAGGTTGTTAGTTTTATGACATGATATTTTTAAGTTTTTGCTATCTACTTCTTTATGTATATGACAAGGACTTAAAGCTATTTGAAAGCAAGTCATTAAGTTCACGTTTTGTGTTCCAAATGCCCAATTCCTGATTCATTTGACAAACTAATCAGAAGTATGAAAGGGCTTACTTATGGCATAATATTTGATGTCACAGCATCCTGGCTAATTAGCTTCATCATAATTGCTGAAGGTAGGGTTTGAAAGACATTGCAAAGAATATACCGTGGGTTACTGGCTCAATTAGAGGCATTGTTGTTTGTCTTTTCGTGTATTTAAGATTTCCACAAGAATACATGGTGATCAATCATTGCAAAGGGAGCTTTGAAATAGACTTCCCACATACAGGTATATTGTATTACTTATTCAATATGTATATAATGTCCTGTCTGGCTAGCAAATCATTCTTTTGTGTGTGTGTGTGTGTGTGTGTGTGTGTGTGTGTGTGTGTGTGTGTGTGTGTGTGTGTGGTGGGTGTGTTTAGGTTTCAAGAACTTCTTTGTCTAGCATATTGCACTCTTTGACGGTTCTGGCATTTCAAAATTCTTTCTGACATCTCTGACTTAGTTTTTATCTCCAGCTTCCATCTGTGGTCTCACGTTCTGCTGTTTCTAGCTCTGAACAATGCTGATTTGTCTACTTTGTTACTTCCACTTAGAATCTTGTACAGTACTATTTGCCCCATCTCTATTGTCCTTCAATGTAGTGAGGTCCAGTTATGTCTGTGTTTCCATGTAACTCAAGCCCTTCATCTCAGGAATAACCCTTGTTGCATATCTTTGGATCTTTTATAGTTTTGACTTGACCTTTTGCAGGTGAGAGTTTCATACTGGGCTGCATATACGAGAGTGGGTCTTGAATAGGATATGTATAGGGCTCAAAATGTTCTCTTTTTTTTTATCCCAAGTGTCTGAAGGATACGCAGATGGTGGCCAGCATGCCATATACTGCTGACTTTATGCTTCTGGTTTTAGATTTAAGGGTATGTCTGTTTCTCTGTTTCTCAGCTCTTTATCCTTGTTTCATGTAAGAGTCTGTTTTCTCTTCATCCTATATTGCTGTACAAGTCTTCTCCTTCCTGTCCCATTCTTCATAACTTTACATTTGGCTGGGTTAAATTCTAAAAGCTATGTTCAAACTATTTCTGGAGTATTTCCAGATTAATTTGCAGGGTATTAGTCTTTCTCTGCCCTGACTTCTAATTAGTTTTAAATCATCTGGATTATTTAAAGTGTTACATATTTATGAATGAGGTCGGGTGAATATAAATAAGAGCAGTCATGTATGAGCCTATAGGCCTTGTGCTGTTTCATTTATTCTTATAGAGGAGCCAGTTTCTTGTCAAGTCAATGACAGTATTCAAAACAAGGTGGGTCTTAGCACCAACCCTTGTGATTTTTACTCATAACTTCTTTCCACTCTGATATCTTTGTTCTCACTGTAACTCTGTTTCCTAAAAGGTACTGAACACACTCACCCACCTTAAGACTCTTCCCAGTATACCAACATGCTTCTCTAACTTAAAGTAGAAGTCATTTAGAAAAATAGATTTGCACTTGTGCATTTGAAGAGAACCATAGGAGGTAGGTTTCACATCACCTACAAGGAGTTTGATTTACCTGCTTGATGGGGTTCTGGGAGTTCTTCTACTCCCCAAGCCCAGCCCAAGGCCAGGCTTGATTTGTGAGAGTTTGGTCCACTGGGCTGTTGCTTGGAGCGGCCCACATACCCATCACAGCCCATTTGGCCCGGCACTTCTTGGAGGAAACAATCTAGTTTCCTCTTGAAGATGTCTACTGTTGTTTCGGCAATATTGCAATGCTTTTGACCATGTCGTGGTATAGTGGTCATGAGCATTGCCTGGGAGTACCCAGTGCATAGGTTTAAATCCTCCTTATGGCTCCTACAGATTTTTTCATTGATACATAACGTTAATATGATTTCTTTGTGCATCGGAGTCACTTGTATGAGACAGTATCAAATTTATTGTGACAGTCGAGGAATATACAGTCTGGCCATTCTTCTCTTATTTGAGTCTGTCATCAGTACTCCAGTAAGTTTATCTTATACACACAGAAATCACAATAACGTGATATATATCAAATGAACACATCCACAAGGGCCGTGATGAGGGTTCGAACCTATGCACGGGATGTTCCCAGATACACCATAATCAACTGTATTTCTTCAAGGAATGCCGGACCAACCGGGCTGTGATGGGTATGTGGGCCTGAGGGTCGCTCCAAGCAACAGCCTGGTGGACCAAACTCGCACAAGTCAAGTCTGGCCTCGGGCCAGGCTTGGGGAGTAGAAGAACTCCCAGAACCCCATCAACCAGGTATCAACCAGGTACCATGACATAGTCAAAAGAATTGCAACTTGGAGTGCTACTGCCCTCACATTGTGTGAAACCCCGGTTAGGCTTTGGAAAAGCTTCGGGATCCTTATGAGGGCAATAGCACTCCAGGTTGCAATTCTTTTAACCATGTCATGGTACAGTTGACCTAAGGCGCATCTAGGGAACATCCCATGTGGTAGGTTCGAACCCTCATCAAGGCCCCTTGTGGATTTATTCATTAGTTTATCTTATCGTTTTTTTGGTCACCTTGTGTACAATCTGTGGACGAATGTCGATAACATGTTTGCTGACTGTATAATATAGATAGGCCTAGGCTGTGTAATAGGCCTACCCTGTGTAAAGATTTTGAGGGCATATACTTGTTATACAATGATGAGAATTGTGTCGGAGTAACAAGTTAACTTTGCGCCAGAAAATGCTATGCATGTTTGCAATCGTGTATCACTTAATCACCAACATACGTACGTTCATAACCCATTGTACATTCTTGTGTATGATAATTCAATTATAATTGTTCGTCCCTATGCAGGTTGAGGTGGAACTGCTGCGAGAGGACAACGAGCAGCTGGTGACGCAATATGAGCGGGAGAAGCAGCTCAGGAAAGCTTCCGAGCAGGTAAAGCTTTTTTTTTTTAGCCTAAGCATGACGCGGCCATTTTCCCCAACTCTTCTCCATACGGCATATTGGAATGTCTGGAAATATACGAGAGAGCTTTGGGGGAAAAGTCTTTTTAAGACTTTTCTCGGGTTGATACAATAGTAATATGTGTAATTATACATACATATACAGTACACAGTGAATTAGAACTTGTCGGGGGTTGCCATTTGTTTACTGACATGAGAACCAGTTCTTGTTTGGTAAAAACAATTTTTTTGGGCGCGCATTAATAAGAGTCAAAGCTTTAAATAGATAAGTGTTCCGGGGTCTATTGCGCAGTATTTATGGTAATACCAGTGTTTATTTTAAGAAGCCTTGCATGGCGATAGTGTATAAATGGTGCAGGTGTAAAACACACACACACACACACACACACACACACACACACACACACACACACACACACACACACACACACACACACACACACACACACACACACACACACACACAAGAGCCAAAGCTCAACCCCCGCATGCACACAACTATGTGAGTACACACTCCCAGTAAAGATGATTTTGTGTGTACTCACCTAGTACCCACCTGTGTGTACTCACCTAGTACCCACCTGTGTGTGTGTGTGTGTGTGTGTGTGTGTGTGTGTGTGTGTGTGTGTGTGTGTGTGTGTGTGTGTGTGTGTGTGTGTGTGTGTGAGCATGCAGTAGTTTGTCGCGCGCGTGGATAGACAAGTCAGCCAGTCAAGTGACGCTTCCATGGCTGTGATTATAGGGCTGCTGCTGCTGCTCTTGCATGGTTTTACTCCTCCCTGCCAGGTCTCTGTCCTTGCCCAACTGCTGCTGTTACCTCTCGCCCGGGCATGGAGCACACCATGCACTCGGGTGGTGGTGCTTGTGGTCTTGTCGGACGCTTGCCACACCTAAGGGGCAGTGTAGAGAGAGAGAGAGAGAGAGAGAGAAGATTAAGCCACCCAAAAGGTGGCTTGGGCATGAATAGCCCATAAGTGGTGGCCCTTTTGAGCCATTTCCAGTATCAATAGATGATACTGGAGATCTGTGGAGGTGCGACTGCACCCTGCGTGACGGGAGATGTCTCCCGTCGGGGCAGTGTAGGCACTGCTGGCAATTTATATTATTCCCCAGCTCTTGCTGAGATTGACGGGCAAATATGGCGGGGAAAAAAAGGGACCGGGCCTGTGGACATTGAGACATGATGCAGGGGATCGAGGAGCTTCAGGGATGAAGGGTGTACAGACGGGGGAAGAACTGCAATGTAAACAGGAACGTTGTTGTTATTAAAGATTAGGCCACCACAAGAGGGTGGCACGGGCATGAATAACCCGTAGGTGGTAGATTTTTTTTGGAGTGAATGTGATCTTTGGTCGTGTAACATGTTGATGTGTGTCTGGGTTTCTTTAAGAACAGGAACGTTATGGCTTACTTTATGGCTTACGTTATTGGCTACTAAGAGCGTATTGGTAAGGTATGACGTAAGCTGCTGCTTAAGGGCAAATGCTGTGGTGCAGCGGTCATCGTAGTCGATTCACAACGGGAAGATCCCGGGTTCGACTCCCACAGCAGTACGAGACACTTGCACACGCTTCATTTCAGAAAAATGCCTGTGTTTACTTAGTAAATGGATATTAAGGAGTTAGACGAATGTGGTTCATATCGTTGGCAAGATCACTGGTTGGTGTAGGGAGGTTGGAGGGGGGAGGGAGTCTAGATAAACCTTAAAAGGCTTCCCATCCCTGAAAAGGGCAACTTGGAAGAGGATAGAGGAGATGAGGAGTCACAATAACATGGCTGAAAATGTTGACCAAACCACACACTAGAAAGGGAAGAGACGACGACGTTTCGGTCCGTCCTGGATAGAGGACGGACCGAAACGTTACCGAAACGTCCAGGACAGAGGAGTAGGAGAGAAGGGAAAGACAATAATTGTAGTGAGGCAGACGAGGAAAGGGTGTAGGTCACCTCACACACACCTGGGTGGTGTAGTGGAGGTCTTCAGTATGGATGAGAGATGCCATGACGACACCAGTGGTGCCTAGTGACGTCACACTGGAACAGTGCCAAGCCCCCCTTCCTCCCTGTACCTTGACCAGGGGGGCTATAGACCCATGGGGGAGAGGGGGGGGGGTAATTGCGTCGTCAAACTCTCATGTTAATGTTTACGTGCAGGATCATACTTTTTTTTATGATGGGGGTCGATTTCGTATTAGCGGGTTTGGGCTGGAACCTTGTCATTTTGTAAGTTCGAATCCTGTTAAACTTTTGAATCTTGTTAACGGCTTTCATGCTTTGTTAGTGCGTAATTACCATTCAGGCGTCTGATTTGATAGGCGAATCATCGTTCTTGCTCGCAGCTTTCAGACCCCTTTTGTTTCCACTGGCAAGTATCTCGCTCTCCGTAGTATGGGTATTCCTGCCTGTCTGTCTATCTGCCTGCCTGTCTGTCTATCTGCCTGCCTGTCTGTCTATCTGCCTGCCTGTCTGTCTGCCTGTGTCTGTCTGCCTGTGTCTGTCTGCCTGTGTCTGCCTGTCTGTGTCTGCCTGTCTGTGTCTGCCTGTCTGTGTCTGCCTGTCTGTGTCTGCCTGTCTGTGTCTGCCTGTCTGTCTGCCTGTCTGTCTGCCTGCCTGCCTGCCTGCCTGCCTGCCTGCTTGTCTGCCTGCCTGTCTGCCTGCCTGCCTGCTTGTCTGCCTGCCTGCTTGTCTGCCTGCCTGCCTGCCTGCTTGTCTGCCTGCCTGCCTGCCTGTCTGACGCATTTCGTGAGTAATATGACAGCTGTTCTCAGTAGCACTATGAGTCGCGCATGCGCCATCCACAATACACGAGAAGGCGCTTGGAATACTGTATAACGTCCTATACCTGCATAAATAATGTCTACATAAAATATGGCCAGTCTTTGCTCTAGGGGGAACAGATGTTACATATATACAGCCTGGACGAGTCGCCATTCAACTGGTGGAAGGGGTTAGGGCAGGTCGGAGCAGGGTGATTGATAAAGATTAAACCAGCCAAGAGGTGGCACGGGCATGAATAGCCCGTAACGGAGCATGGGGGGGGGGGCTAGAACATAACACAGGGGTGGGTGGGGGCTAGGGCATTAATGTGGAAGGATGGGTGGGAGGGACTGGTGCACCTGGGGTGGTGATTGTGGTACATCAGTTGTCATTCTGTGTGACGTCTCACTGTGAATATTTCCTTCCCCCTGACGTCATATTGCTCCAGCCGTATCAGCGCGCCTTGAAAATTTACGAGAGAGAGAGAGAGAGAATGAGAATGAATGAATGAGAAGTAGAGAGAATGAATGAATGAGAAGTAGAGAGAATGAATGAATGAGAATGGAAGTAAAAATGGATGTTAGTTAATTATGGTGGTAACTATTTTAGGCGGTGATGGTAACGACGCGACGGGAGTACCGAGTACCATCACCCCCTCCCCTCCATCACCCCCCCCCCCTCCCCATCACGGGGCTGTGTAAGTCAACTCAAGTGGCATTAGTGATGAGTCTTAGTTGATTGTTGCAGAGATTCCTGTAGTTGGAAACTGCCGTGATCTTGCAATTGGTGCTCACCATGTTATCCCAATTGCACTCGACAGGAAACACTGTGGCAAGTCAGTCGCATTTTGTCTTCCTGTCTGCGTAGCTGTAAAAGAATGACCAGTTCATCCGTCCGACATTACGGGCTCACCATAGCCCGTGCTACATGGACACTTCGCCCTGAGTAGCTAAATCTGAAACAACAACAACATCCGTCCAAGGCTGGAGGCCAGACATTTGGGACTAGCCTCACCCAACTTTTGAAGATGACACAAGGGAGGGTATGGAAGTGTCATAGACTAGTCGGGGGTCGGCCCGAGTACCACTCTTTAAGGAATATCGGTATCTGTAGCATGATGCTGATATGTGAAGGAGGTTGGGGGGGGGGGGCTGAGTGCGTGAGCGGTTGCGTGACGCAAGGGGTCTGTAGGAAGGGGGTGGGGGGGGGGGGGAAGATGCCGCAGACCGCAGGTACGAAAGAAGCGGGTGACTCGCGGATCAAGGCAAGGATGGCCTGATGGTGGAGTTTCCTATACCCTTTCCCTCTATGTCACCCCCCCCCCACCCTTTCCACTTCCGTTTCCCTCCCTCAGCTTCCGGCCTTTCCTCCCCCCCTCCCCTCCTAACGTCCGGCCCCCTTTCCCCCAACTTCCATTCCCCCCGCCCCATTCCACTCCCCCAAATTGAGTGCCCTTACGTCTCTCCCTCTCCCTCACATCTCACATCATTAATGGGTTCGAGACCAACTACAAGCCAAGCAACTTACATATGTGGCGAGCTTGTGGTGATTTAGTGTCACAATTTATATATTTTTCCTGCTGATGGTAATGGTGAAGGGATTTGTGTTTGGTGGTGTTGTGGTGCTCACCTAGTTGTGTGTGCAGGGGTTGAGTTCTGGCTGTTTGGTCCCGCCTCTCAACTGTTAATCAACTGGTGTACAGGTTCCTGAGCCTACTGGGCTCTATCATATTTACATTTGAAACTGTGTATGGAGTCAGCCTCCATCACGTCACTGCTTAATGCATTCTAACTACTCTGACACTGACAAAGTTCTTTGTAACGTGGCCGTGTAGGTGGAGAGGTGGTGGTGACGAGGACGTGGTGGCGTGCGAGTGGTGTGGTTAGACTCGTGTGGTAGTTGTGGTGGTGCCGGGTGAGGGGTGAGGTTGAGGGCGATGGTGGGGGGTTAGTGGTGGTGGTGGAGACGACCATCTAGGGTTTCACCACCACCGGATTATTGGGGTCGACTTTGTAAGATGACTCTCCTCTTCCGACTCAACTCCCTTGCACTTGCTAATCAACTCTCTTCCACACTCCATCAAATCCTTTTTTAGTGTATTACCAACTTATACAGGGTCGTGCCGTGAGTGGTACAGCACGGAAATGGCTTAATTACGCTTGAAGTTGTTCTCAGACTAGCCTGTATTTGCCAGCTGAATGGTGCGTACATGTAAGGTAGTGATAGATTCTCTACCTGATATTTTTGTGAACGCGCCCCGCGCGGGCGCATCAAGTGTGATAATCGGATTTATCATTATTTATGAATGGTGTTTGATAGTGTCTCGCACACAGTTGAGGTGTCTATTGATTGTGGTTACTAGAGAATATGTGTTGTTGACTTGGGGGGGGGGGGTGTTGCTATCAAGCCGCGCGCTTGTGGGCCTGCTTGCCTGGGGGACTTCTTCTTATCAGTGGTTCAAGGCGCTTGGCCTGGGCGATAGAGCGACGGTCTCGCTTCTTGCAGGTCCACGTTCAATCCCCGAGCGTCCAAGTGGCTGGGCACCATTCCTTTCCCCCCCACCGTCATAAAACAGATCCTTATCCTCATTCCTCCGCAGAGGTCACGACCTCTCCGTTGGATGTAGTCGCACCTCCACAGATCTCCAGTATCCGCTAACGATACTGGAAATGGCTCCAAAGGGCCATCACTTACGGGCTATTCATGCCCGTGCCACCTTTTGGGTGGCTTAATCATAATCCTCATTCCTCCCAAGGGATATATGGTAGTAATGACCTAGGTATTTATTCTGGTAATTACCTTACCTTCTACCCAGTGGGCACAATATCCAAGAGTGACGTTGATTCGACGTCGATCCAACGTCACTCTGCCCATACCTACCGGCCAGCTGTTGGATGATTGTTCCATTTATCTCTTCATGTTGCATCTGTTACTAAAGCTCCGTAGCCTAGGTGAGGTTACGGGGCTATTCATGTCCGTGCCACTCTTGGGCGGCTTAATCTTAATCTCTCTTCATTAATTCTTAATTAATCAGCACCTCTGCTCTCAGCCTCAGCTGTAAAACAGTAGGTTCTTAAATTTCAATTTTGCTCGGGAGAGCGAGTTTATTGGGCAGCGTCACTCATCATCCTGTGAGTGGACGTGTCGCGATAGTGACAGTATTGGGCTGCGTCACTCACCATCCTGTGAGTGGACGTGTCGCCATAGTGACAGTATTGGGCAGCTTCACTCATCCTGTGAGTGTACGTGTCGCCATAGTGACAGTATTGGGCTGCGTCACTCACCATCCTGTGAGTGGACGTGTCGCCATAGTGACAGTATTGGGCAGCTTCACTCATCCTGTGAGTGTACGTGTCGCCATAGTGACAGTATTGGGCTGCGTCACTCACCATCCTGTGAGTGAACATGTCGCTATAGTGACAGTATTGGGCTGCGTCACTCACCATCCTATGAGTGAACATGTTGAAGTATTGAAGTGAACATAGTGACAGTATTGGGCAGCGTCACTCACCATCCTATGAGTGAACATGTCGCTATAGTGACAGTATTGGGCTGCGTCACTCACCATCCTATGAGTGAACATGTCGCCATAGTGACAGTATTGGGCTGCGTCACTCATCCTGTGAGTGAATATGTCGCCATAGTGACAGTATTGGGCTGCGTCACTCATCATCCTATGAGTGAACATGTCGCCATAGTGACAGTATTGGGCTGCGTCACTCACCATCCTGTGAGTGAACATGTCGCCATAGTGACAGTATTGGGCTGCGTCACTCACCATCCTCTGAGTGAACATGTCGCCATAGTGACAGTATTGGGCTGCGTCACTCACCATCCTCTGAGTGAACATGTCGCCATAGTGACAGTATTGGGCTGCGTCACTCACCATCCTGTGAGTGAACATGTCGCCATAGTGACAGTATTGGGCTGCGTCACTCACCATCCTGTGAGTGAACATGTCGCCATAGTGACAGTATTGGGCAGCGTCACTCATCATCCTCTGAGTGAACATGTCGCCATAGTGACAGTATTGGGCTGCGTCACTCACCATCCTCTGAGTGAACATGTCGCCATAGTGACAGTATTGGGCTGCGTCACTCACCATCCTATGAGTGAACATGTCGCTATAGTGACAGTATTGGGCAGCGTCACTCACCATCCTATGAGTGAACATGTCGCCATAGTGACAGTATTGGGCAGCGTCACTCACCATCCTGTGAGTGATCATGAGGGAGGGAGCCGGTCGGCCGAGCGGACAGCACGCGGGACTTGTGATCCTGTGGTCCTGGGTTCGATCCCAGGCGCCGGCGAGAAACACTGGGCAAAGTTTCTTTCACCCTATGCCCCTGTTACCTAGCAGTAAAATAGGTACCTGGGTGTTAGTCAGCTGTCACGGGCTGCATCCTGGGGGTGGAGGCCTGGTCGAGGACCGGGCCGCGGGGACACTAAAGCCCCGAAATCATCTCAAGATAACCTCAAGATAGATCCTATGAGTGAACATGTCGCTATAGTGACAGTATTGGGCAGCGTCACTCACCATCCTATGAGTGAACATGTCGCTATAGTGACAGTATTGGGCAGCGTCACTCACCATCCTATGAGTGAACATGTCGCTATAGTGACAGTATTGGGCAGCGTCACTCACCATCCTGTGAGTGAAAATGTCGCTATAGTGACAGTATTGGGCAGCGTCACTCACCATCCTATGAGTGAACATGTCGCCATAGTGACAGTATTGGGCAGCGTCACTCACCATCCTGTGAGTGAACATGTCGCCATAGTGACAGTATTGGGCAGCGTCACTCACCATCCTGTGAGTGAACATGTCGCTATAGTGACAGTATTGGGCAGCGTCACTTACCATCCTATGAGTGAACATGTCGCCATAGTGACAGTATTGGGCAGCGTCACTCACCATCCTGTGAGTGAACATGTCGCTATAGTGACAGTATTGGGCAGCGTCACTCACCATCCTATGAGTGAACATGTCGCTATAGTGACAGTATTGAGCAGCATCACTCACCATCCTGTGAGTGAACATGTCGCTATAGTGACAGTATTGGGCAGCGTCACTCATCATCCTGTGAGTGAACATGTCGCTATAGTGACAGTATTGGGCAGCGTCACTCACCATCCTATGAGTGAACATGTCGCCATAGTGACAGTATTGGGCAGTGTCACTCACCATCCTATGAGTGAACATGTCGCCATAGTGACAGTATTGGGCAGCGTCACTCACCATCCTATGAGTGAACATGTCGCCATAGTGACAGTATTGGGCAGCGTCACTCACCATCCTATGAGTGAACATGTCGCCATAGTGACAGTATTGGGCAGCGTCACTCACCATCCTATGAGTGAACATGTCGCCATAGTGACAGTATTGGGTAGCGTCACTCACCATCCTATGAGTGAACATGTCGCCATAGTGACAGTATTGGGCAGCGTCACTCACCATCCTGTGAGTGAACATGTCGCCATAGTGACATGTTGTTATAGATTCAGCTACTCGGAACAAATTCCAAGTAGCACGGGCTATGGTGAGCCCGAAGTGTACTTGCCTGGCACAGGAGCGGGGCTGTGGTTCCGGGAGTAGTGTTTCGCTGTTTTTCTTTTCTCTCATTTTCCCCCATCTCCCCCCTTTTCACTCTCCCTTTGACCCTCTTCCCTTTTCCTTCCCGTCATATTCTCCTATTCCTCCTCTGCCTTCCCATGAATTAATTTTCTCGCAATATTTATTCCACGGTCCATTTTTGTCTGAGATTTTCAGCTGTTTTGCTTTGTTTGTTTTTCCTGTGGGTCAGCGACTGGTGGGAGGAGGGGGGTGGGGAGGTGGGGGGGGGGGGGCAGGAAATACAGCAATGGTGTCCCCCAACTTTTCTCTTTATGTGTGATCACCCAAGAATTTTATGAAGACGTCGTCCGTGTTGACCAGACCACACACACTAGAAGGTGAAGGGACGACGACGTTTCGGTCCATTCTGGACCATTCTCAAGTCTTCTAGTGTGTGTGGTCTGGTCAACATACTTGAGCCACGTTATTGTGACTCGTCGCCTGCACGTCGTCCGTCTTCGGAGCTCCTGGTGTGGAGTTTACTGCTAGGTAACAGGGGGTATCAGGGTGAAAGAAACTCTGCCAATTTGTTTCTGCCGGCGCCGGGAATCTGTCTATCTGTCTCTGCGGTTGCGTGTGGGGGTGGCTTTTATCCACGATCAGAGAATGTTTGATGTTAATTATTGAAGTGGTGATGGATGCATTGAAAAGTAGGGGAGGGGGGGGGTTGATGGGGCATGGAAGAGGTGACGTGCAGAAGAGGGTAATGGGGAGAGGCAAGACATGGAGCAAGAAAATGGAGAGAGAGAGAGAGAGAGAGAGAGAGAGAGAGAGAGAGAGAGAGAGAGAGAGAGAGAGAGAGAGAGAGAGAGAGAGAGAGAGAGGAGGGGGGGGGGAGGGAGAGGAGGGGGAGGGGGGGGGAGGGAGAGGAGGGGGAGGGAGAGGAGGGGGAGGGGGGGGAGGGAGAGGAGGGGGAGGGAGAGGAGGGGGAGGGAGAGGGGGAGAGGGAGAGGGAGAGGGGGAGGGGGAGAGGGAGAGGGGGAGGGAGAGGGAGGGGGAGAGGGAGAGGGAGAGGGAGAGGGAGAGGGAGGGAGGGAGGGAGGGAGGGAGGGAGGGAGGGAGGGAGGGAGGGAGGGAGGGAGGTACAAGAGGTAGGCAGGTGGAGCAGAGGTGTGTGTGGTCAGCTGGTAGCACAGGGAGAGGGGGTGCGGGGGGGGGGGGGTGATTGAGAACAATTTGAGGGGTTGGGAGGGGAAGCAGCGTTATGGTCCCTCGCCTTCAACTGACGTACCTATTTCCTATTGTATTGGTATTTGTTAGGCCCATTACGCCCCATCATGTGGGTGGTGGTGTGGAAGGCACAGAGACCCAGTGGTATATGGGTAGTGGTGTAATTGACTTAAACTTAGTTTTGGGTTTACAGGGCATTGGGTAGCCTGTAGTGATGTCAGGAGTGAGGCTAGCTGTGGTGAGTTTACAGTCAGTGAGATCTCTCGTCTCTTGAGTTAACTGGGGTAGTAATGGTTTACATGGTCACCCACAGGTGCTGACACACCGTAGCTCGCCTGCTGGGTTTACTAAGATGTGGGTTGTCTTGAGTCGTTTTGTGCTTCCTTGCTTGTTGATGGGGTGTGTGTGTGTGTGTGTGTGTGTGTGTGTGTGTGTGTGTGTGTGTGTGTGTGTGTGTGTGTGTGTGTGTGTGTGTTTCCTAGCGTGTGCTTGAGGGGGTCGAACTGATTAGTTCTTGTGAGAAGAAATACTCCCATACGTCTCTGTGGTTGGTTTGGGTTTGAATATTTCAGTTTTTTTTTTCTCTCGTTTAGCCCCATTCCATATCTCGGTATCTTCTACGTTACGATCACAGCTCTTGCGCTCAACAACCTCCACAATTCATCCCAAGTCTCCTGGCTCTTTCATCCGGTAACTTCTGTCTGGTTTAATTATTTTAGCCTGTTGTTTATGCCTTACATTGCATGATGGTTCCTGGACGCCACTGGTAAGGGGTTGTTATTGTATAGCGGCACTTGAGAGCCAAATGATGCCAGGGTCATCACCATGGCTCATCGCTGTGGTCTGAGATAATTCCACCCTATAATTGGTTATCTATTGGGAATATTATAGATTGCATCATTGCATGGCTCCTAATGCCTCGGAGGAGTCCATCCCTGCACAGCCGACTCGCACTCAATTGGACACGAGTTCGATTCCCTTTGAGAGAAGTTTGAGCAGGTTTCCTTTACACCTAATGCCTCTGTTCACCTGGTAGTAAGTAGATACCCGGGAGTTAGACAGCTGCTGTGGGTGGCATACTGGGCAAGGTCTTGTGTGGGTTAGGAGGTTACAGCACAGGCAGAGGCGGCAGACAGCTGGGAGGCGCCTAATGGCCATTTAATCTCGTCTGTCTCTAGGCATCTGCTGGAGTCAGCTGTTGCTGTCTGGCGTACTCAGTCAAGCCTTCGTGATGAGTTCGTGCGGTGCGCGTGTGTTTCAGGGAATGTTGGGTCGGTTTTCGTGAAATTGCGACGATTATAAGTTAATGTTAGATGAATGAATGAATGAGGGGGAAGGGGGTGGGGAGGGTATGCTTGCGTACGTGCAGAGATGTGTTGGAGAGTACAGGTGATGCGCCAGGTGTCTTGGCAGCACGTGGGGGGTGACAACACAGCTGGTCTGGTGGTCAGCTGATTGCCTGCCGGCTGGGCGTGTTTATATATAGTGAGCGCGCTGCTAGGGCGCTGTGGTCGGTCCTCGTCAACTGAGAGCTTTTACCCGACCTCTTGTGCTGGACGGTAGAGCGACGGTCTTGCTTCATGCAGGTCGGCGTTCAATCCTCGACCATCCACAAGTGGTTGGGCACCATTCCTTTCCCCTGTCCCATCCCTTATCCTGATCCCTTCCAAGTGGAATATAGTCGTATATCATATGGAATGATCTGGTTTTTCCCCTCCCCCGAACTTTTTCATCTGTTTGCGCTCTGCTTGTGAAGTTAGTCTGGCGCTCGTGAAATTTTCCTGTCTTCAGTCACCTCGTGATCTTTACTTCATGGTTGTGTTCTTCCAGTAAACTTTTCATCTCGTCGTCGTAAAGCCCATTTTCTCGTACACTTGTTTTTCCAACATCTCCTCCCCTCCTACCCTCCTTCTCTCGTTATCCCAGCATCTTAGATTTGCATAGTGAGGCCTAGGACATGTTTCTTGTCGCGTCGGCTTAAACCGACGCGATTGCCTCTCGCCAATCACGCCCCCTCCCCCCTAACCTCACTTCCCACCAATCACCGTCCCTCCCCTCCTCCCTCACCCCGACTTCCACCAATCACGCCCCCCCCCCTCACCCAGTTTTGCACCAATCACCTCCCCTCACCCACCGCCTCACGCCATTGACTATCCTATTGACCCTGGCCTGTGGAGCACCACCAGCCCTGCATGCACCCGCATTGCCTCGTGCTGCTTGTCCCAGTTGATACATGTGAGGTGATTTTGGGGTGTGTGTGGGGCTCATCGTCCCAAAGGATATGATGCATGGTAGAACACAGAACATCTGATGGAACACAGATGGTAGAACATCTGGAACACACTTACACAGTGTGTACTCTTTAATCCCAAAAGAACTCGATGCGTTTTTGTACTGTGTGTATTGTAGAAGGTAACAAAATGTTTCCTTAGACCTAATATAGCACATAAGTACATGTGAAGTACATGTGTACTTCGTATAGTGCACTACTAAGATTTCTTATATTAGATCTCAGGAGATAGACTTAAGGTTTTGCGTTCTTTTCGTTCCTTTTAAACTGCAATAATACAGAACGTAAATCTTTGAGGGGGCAACCCGTCCTTCTAATAGAACGTCGCATTTTGACGTATACTCTACCTAAAAGCAAAAATTGTCGTGCTAGAAAATGGTAGCGGTTCGCGAAATTGGCATACTGTCCCGTTTTCTGTTTTGGGTCCTCTGGTAGGTTGGAATAGGGGCATTTTAGTAGGACAGCTTCTTGACGTTGGGAAATCTTAGGAGGACGGGCTGGAGGTACAAACGGGGTGAGGACCATGGGTGACGTGGGAGGGGTGAGGACCATTGTTAGGGAGGGAGGGAGGAGGGAGGACCATGGTGAGATGGGAGGGGGATGAGGACCATAGGTAGGAGGGAGGGGTTAAGGCCTCCCCTTAAGGAGGTGGGAGGGGAGGGTAAGGACCATCGGTAGTGGCCCTCCACCTGTACCGCCTCTCATCATGTTCCCTCACTTTCTCAACCTTCTTATCTTGTTGCATGTTATGCGGGCATCAGGGATCAACCCGCCTCATGCACTCCTACACCCAGGAGGAGGAACATTACCAGAGTGTAGAGTCATCTTGGTGAGGGGGAAAAAGATGATTCCTGCCTCACCAGCGTCATTTGAGCCAAGACGTCGTTGAATGGACCTCACGCCGCGGGTGGTGGTGACCTGTAGCTTCGCCGCCGCCAGTAGGGCCAAGCTTACCATGGCGGTTAGGTCACCCAAGAGAACTTTTTGAGGTCATCTTGAGACGATTTCGGGGATCAGCGTCTCCGCGACTAGGTCCTCGTTTCTTGAGATGATTTCGGGGCTTAGCGTCCCCGGTCCTGGACCAGGCCAACTTTTTTTGTTACACATCCCCCACGAAGCAGTCCGTAGCAGCTGTCTAACTCCCAGGTACCTATTTACTGCTAGATGAACAGAGGCATCAGGGTGAAAGATACTCTGCCCCATTTGTTTCCGCCTCAACCGGGGATCGAACTACTGGTCGATCTACAGGTCTTAGTATGTTGTGGTCAGGTTCTCACTCTTTGTTCTGTTTTTCAAACATGGCGTCCCAGCTCATTGTTAGGTTATGACCATATGTTGAACCCCCCTGGCTTTTCCTCTTAAGTTGTACATTCGTTGTTGTTTTAGATTTATCTGCTGGAAACCAAAAGTTGCATGTAGCACGGGCTATGGTAAGTCCGTAGTGGTCTTACCTGGCACAGGAGCGGTTTGGTGGGGTAGACTGAGATCCCTGGCTTGGGGAGTGGTGGGGGTGGAGGGGGGCGTCCCATGGAGAGGTCAGTGCGGCACTGGGGGGCGGCACCTCCATGGGAGCCATCTCGGGTTTACCTGGCAGCAATAATGCGTGTTTATGCTCGGTGGAGTTCGTAGGGTTGAGCTTCGGCTCCGGGATCCAGACTCGTGTGTCAGTGATTCCGAAAGCTGAGTACCGCGTTGGCTACGAGATTCTCTTTCATTATATTGGTCCCATGACCTATGGAACATATTCCCGGGTAGTGTAATAGACGCTGGATCACTTTATGAATGAGCTTGGATGAATATAAATAGGAGTTGATTCCAGTGGGTCAATGGCCCTTCTGCAGTTAGGTTACTTGTGTGTGTGAGCCGCGTTGTTGTGGAAACACCCACCGTGGTGGGGGTTGTAGGGGTGCTTGTTGGGGGGGGGTTATCTTGAGATGATTTCGGGGCTTTTTAGTGTCCCCGCGGCCCGGTCCTCGGCCAGGCCTCCACCCCCAGGAAGCAGCCAGTGACAGCTGACTAACACCCAGGTACCTATTTTACTGCTAGGTAACAGGGGCATAGGGTGAAAGAAACTCTGCCCATTGTTTCTCGCCGGCGCCTGGGATCGAACCCAGGACCACAGGATCACAAGTCCCGCGTGCTGTCCTCTCGGCCGACCGGCTCCACCGGAGGGGTGACTGCGTCCGGAAGGGGGGAAGAGGGGATGGGGGGATGGTCGCTGAATGAGGGGAGGATGGACCTTCGGCGGTGCTCATAGCTGCCGAAGAGGGGTGGACTGTTGGCAGTGATGGCGGGCTGGTGGTGGTGGTGATGGGTGTTGGATAGAGATGGTGTAGCTTGGATGGTGGTGTTGGTTGTGGCATATTTGTACTCTTGCTGGCGGCGTTAGTCAACACGGGGGTAAGTGTTAATTTACGTGGTGATGTTTAGTGTTCTTGTCGTGTTATTGAAGATGGGAAGGAAGGGATAGTTTTGCAGGTACTCTTTGATGCTTGTGTTGATGTAGTGGTTGATGGGGGGGAGTTGTGCACCTGCGACCCCCCTCTCTTACCCCTCTACCTGTCTATCCCCTCCCTTCCTCTCCCCTCCTCTCCCTTCCCCTCCCCTCCCCTACTGCCCGTCTCTCCCTCACCCTCTGGGTTCATTGTGAAACGCGTATTCTCGTGTGCTTGCTTAATCTCAGTGATATCAGTATGCGGGCCCTCACGTGAGCTACTCAAGACTTGAGTGGTGTCAAGTGGAAGGTGGGGAGGGTGTTGTTTTCTTCAGCTGTTGGGGGAAGGTCTCCCGCTGACTTCTTCAGCTGTTGGGGGAAGGTCAAGACCTCTGCCGTTGTCTTCAGCTGAAACTTGTTCAGCTGTGTCCTCGGGTAGCGGGCTCCAGCTCTTGATGCCCCACCTGCTAGATTTGTTGTACTTGATGCATTATACTTTATCGTGACGTGTAGTGGGGGAGAGGGTGGATGTCAGGGTGCCAGACTTGTGACACGCTAGGATTACACACCTGTCGCAACAGTTCCGTATAATACCTCAGGTGTAGTGGTCTTTATGTGTATGTTTATGGTGCCTGGGTGGGGGGTGGGTGTCTGCTGACCCTGAGGTGACCTTGTCACCGGGAATAGGGTCCTCCTATGACAGCCACAGTCACAGCCTCAACTTTCCAGCAAGAGAATCCAACTTTCCAGCGAGAGAATCCAACTTTCCAGCGAGAGAATCCAACTTTCCAGCGAGAGAATCCAACTTTCCAGCGAGAGAATCCAACTTTCCAGCGAGAGAATCCAACTTTCCAGCGAGAGAATCCAACTTTCCAGCGAGAGAATCCAACTTTCCAGCAACAGAATCCAGCTTTCCAGCGAGAGAATCCAACTTTCCAGCAACAGAATCCAACTTTTCAGCAACAGAATCCAACTTTCCAGCGAGAGAATCCAACTTTCCAGCGAGAAAATCCAATTTTCCAGCAACAGGAATCCAACTTTCCAGCAACAGAGTCCAACTTTCCAGCAACAGAATCCAACTTTCCAGCAACAGAGTCCAACTTTCCAGCAACAGAATCCAACTTTCCAGCAACAGAATCCAACTTTCCAGCAATAGAATTCAACTTTCCAGCAATAGAATTCAACTTTCCAGCAACAGAATCCAACTTTCCAGCAACAGAATTCAACTTTCCAGCAACAGAACCCAACTTTCCAGCAACAGAATCCAACTTTCCAGCAACAGAATCCAACTTTCCAGCGAGAGAACCCAACTTTCCAGCAACAGAATCCAACTTTCCAGCAACAGAATCCAACTTTCCAGCAACAGAATCCAGCTTTCCAGCAACAGAATCCAGCTTTCCAGCAACAGAATCCAACTTTCCAGCAACAGAATCCAGCTTTTCAGCAACAGAATCCAACTTTCCAGCAACAGAATCCAGCTTTCCAGCAACAGAATCCAGCTTTCCAGCAACAGAATCCAGCTTTCCAGCAACAGAATCCAGCTTTCCAGCAACAGAATCCAGCTTTCCAGCAACAGAATCCAACTTTCCAGCAACAGAATCCAGCTTTCCAGCAACATAATCCAACTTTCCAGCAACAGAATCCAGCTTTCCAACAACAGAATCCAGCTTTCCAGCAACAGAATCCAGCTTTCCAGCAACAGAATCCAACTTTCCAGCAACAGAATCCAGCTTTCCAGCAACAGAATCCAACTTTCCAGCAACAGAATCCAGCTTTCCAGCAACAGAGTCCAACTTTCCAGCAACAGAATCCAACTTTCCAGCAACAGAATCCAACTTTCCAGCAACAGAATCCAACTTTCCAGCAACAGAATCCAACTTTCCAGCAACAGAATCCATCTTTCCAGCGAGAGAATCCAACTTTCCAGCAACAGAATCCATCTTTCCAGCAACAGAATCCATCTTTCCAGCAACAGAATCCATCTTTCCAGCAACAGAATCCATCTTTCCAGCAACAGAATCCATCTTTCCAGCAACAGAATCCATCTTTCCAGCAACAGAATCCATCTTTCCAGCGAGAGAATCCAACTTTCCAGCTGGAGAATCCACAACAAAAAAAATGACAAAGGATGCAAAAAGTTAATGTTACTATGGCCTTGAAGATTTAGGATATATCTATAGGATATATCTATAGGATATAATATAGGATTTTTCTGATGAATGAACCTCGGCGCGAGATATGCTCAAGGGGGAAGGTCTCAAGGAGGGCTCAAGCGATGTATAAATGTTGTCCAAAAAGAGATTGATGTTTTTATTTTGTACATTATGGACCATGGAGGGGCAGAGGTTGGTGGGGAGCGGTGGGGAGGTAGCCGGGCTTGGGGAGGGGCGGTGAGAAGGTAAGTAGGTGGAGGTTCATGAACTATGGGAATACTGCGGATGGTGGGGGGGGGAAGAGAGGGAACGATGGGAGTGGCGGTTGCATGTCTGTGGGGGAGGGGGAGGGGGAGGGGGAGGGGGGGGGACTATGTCTGCGGAAGGGGGGGGGGAGGAGCGGGAAGGGCAGTGTTTGGGAGGTCAAGAAGGTGGAGGTTTGAGAGAGAGAGACTGATCGAAGAGAGCCTCTTCAGCAGAATTCACTTGTCAGCGTTTGCGTGGTCAAACTTCAGCTCCTGGGCTCCGTCTTTCAAACTCATCTGTTGCAATGATTCTAGATACCTGCCTCACTTCGGAGTATCTAATATGTTGTGAACATGTCCTTAAAGACAATTTCAGGACACTTTTTGAGCCTAACGAGTTGTTCTCCTCGTCCATATCAATTCTGTCCTTGGTTCATACACTATTCAGGAATGATTCCATTTGCAAATTATATTTAATTGCTGTATGATAATTACACTGCTCATAGATTTAATTGGTAGTATTGCTATATGCCCAGCGATCTATTCTGTTATGATGTATAAATCTTCTCCAACAAACATATTTGTGTTTCCACTCCGTTTTATCTATTGGTCGGTGATGCCTCGCTTCTTGCAGGGTTGCAGTTCGATCCCCGATGGTGCCAGTGCTTGATTGGTCACTCTCCCTTCATTCCGTCCTCATATCCCACCATATTGTCCTTGTGCTCTCGTCCAGGTACTATAAAGTCATCAGACTCGGCACTTTCCTCTGGGAATTACCCGTGTTTACCTCTGCTCTCTTAGACTTGGAGGCCACGTGGAGAAGGGTCTAAGACCTGAGGACAGTATGTAAGGCCGCCTCGCCGCTACTCTTGAGTCAGTTTGAACTTAACCCAGCGTAAAAAATAGAGAAAATGTCGTGTTTTGATAGATATGACCTATATCTTGTGAGATATATATACAGAGATCTAGATATATGACCTGTGAGAGTGACGTCACAACTCGTGTACAACATAATAATACATTATTATTGTATGGTGTAGACGAGTTGTGACGTCACTGTGACGTCATAATGATCAGGTTTGGAATGTAATGCCCCACGTGACTGTATCCTGGCCCAGTATGTGTACCATACATGTATCTCACCATACAAGGAGGGTACAGTATTTTGCTTCTCCCCCCCCCCCCCCCCCCCCCCCCTTCTGCTGTTTTCATTGTGGCCCAGGGTTCATCAAGCACTTAGGCTGCCACTTACGAAACCTGTATATCTCTTGCATCAATCATGGCGGCTTTATTTATATTTATTCAACGGTTTACGATCTCTGAGACTTCGCAGCTCGAGGTTATTATAAACAACCTCGTAGTGCTCTGATGGTTACTCTTTAGTTTTATATGCATTTGTTGGACGAGGCGGCGCGTCGTTGCTGTGTTGCAGCCTTGTGCATGAGCTGTGACAGTGAAGGGGGTGTGGGTGATCTAGCTCCTCTTACACACCGCCAGGTAAACATCTTCTCTCTTTGGCGACGGTGAATGGAGAGGTAACAGGAAGTGAGCTTTGGCAGGATCAGGCCCCTGCCGCCGCCAGATAGCGTGCCCCGAGCCTGATTCAGGCCCCGAGCCCTCCCCTGCCGCCGCCAGATAGCGGGCCCCGAGCCTGATTCAGGCCCCGAGCTCTCCCCTGCCGCCGCCAGATAGCGTGCCCCGAGCCTGATTCAGGCCCCGAGCCCTCCCCTGCCGCCGCCAGATAGCGTGCCCCGAGCCTGATTCAGGCCCCGAGCCCTCCCCTGCCGCCGCCAGATAGCGGGCCCCGAGCCTGATTCAGGCCCCGAGCCCTCCCCTGCCGCCGCCAGATAGCGGGCCCCGAGCCTGATTCAGGCCCCGAGCCCTCCCCTGCCGCCGCCAGATAGCGGGCCCCGAGCCTGATTCAGGCCCCGAGCCCTTCCCTTCACCGCCAGATAGCGGGCCCCGAGCCCTCCCCGGTCCCAGACAGCGGGCTCACCTCCACAAGATAACGGCTGCCAGTTGGGGGACTCCAGCAGCCGGACGACTCATGTGTGTGTGTGTCATTTTCCCGGTAAAAAACCTTGGCCGACTCACCGCAGACGGGGGTTGAGTCACGCCCGTGTTCCTGGTAACCC
Organism: Procambarus clarkii; assembly: GCF_040958095.1. Lineage (NCBI taxonomy): Eukaryota > Metazoa > Arthropoda > Malacostraca > Decapoda > Cambaridae > Procambarus > Procambarus clarkii. The sequence goes on from NC_091164.1 coordinate 4,412,453, forward strand.
ACACATGCTCTCAAGAGCCTTGCGTGTCATCTAAAGTGTTGGCAGGCCTGCCTCAATACCCAGGGAACACACTAGTATGGTGGTGCTTCCTCCGTGCTGGGGGAGGTTGTTCCCCGCGTTGCCTGACGTTGTTGTTTGAGATTTAGCTACTCAGAATGAAATGTGTCCATGTAGCCCGGGCTATGGTGAGCCCCTAAGGAGTTGCCTTACAAGGTCACGGGCCTATATAGTGTCCCTGAGTGTGACTAACAGATGGGGGAGGGGGGGGGGAAGAGGGGGGTTGTAGTAGCGACCGCGATCCAGGCCAATTTTTGTAGTTAATAGCGGTTGTGCGGAATGAGGCGGTCCCCTCAAGAGTAGCTGTAATAATGACAGTTATGACAATAAGGGTGACGTGGGGCATTGTCATTGGCTGGCTGGCTGACTCGCACGCATGCACGCGTAGTGTGAAACAAAGGGAACAGTGTGACGTATTTATTCAGTATGCGAGGAGTGAATGTTTGTAACGAGGTGGTTGAAGCCACCTCTATTTGACGGGTTGAGCTGGGTGGCTGACGTACCTGCAGGCACTTATGGAGACGCGCGCGCCACAGTGATTGTGAGCTCTCAGACCCAACAAGAAGACCTGGATGAACACACACACACACACACACACACACACACACACACACACACACACACACACACACACACACACACACACACACACACACACACACACACACACACACACACACACACACACTCACTCACTCACTCACTCACTCACTCACTCTCTCACACTCTCACTCTCTCACACTCTCACTCTCTCACACTCTCACTTACTTACTTACTTACTTTCACTGTCTGTCGTTGATCTAAGCCGCTGAGTCACGGTGTACTGTCATTCAGCGCTACTGCGATGAGTCTGAGTGTGACGAAACCTTGTTTCCTCCCCCTCTCCCCCCCCCCTGTCATTCAGCGCTACTGCGATGAGTCTGAGTGTGACGAAACCTTGTTTCCTCCCCCTCTCCCCCCCCCACCACCTCTTCACCACCACTCTTCCCAGCATATATGCATGGTAACCTTTTACTCCTATTCCCTTCTGTTATTCTTTTAAAGACTTCCTCTCGTTGTTTACCTCATCCCCGCGCACAAGAGCTTCATGAAGGAGGGACATGAGTGCAGAAGTAGTGTGAGCAGAGAGAGAGAAGTGATCAGTGTGAGTGAATAGTAGTAGTAGTAGTAGTAGTAGTGACGTTTGATGATTGGAAGACTTATGAAGAGTGAAGCAAGGAGGAGAGGCTTGGGGCGGGGTGGAGAAGTGGTGGGAGGCGGCGGCTAAGAGGGTGGCATATATTGTGGTGGTGGGGACAGGCAGCCATGTGTGGCTGGGGATAGGGGAGCTCGGGAAGTGTGGGATGTGGAGCGTCCAGATCATAGATCAGTAACCTCGCTGAGTGAGATGAACACACAAGATGACGCCTCTAAAGTCTTATCAGTGGCGAAGGGGGTGTTAAAATGAGAGGAAGTGTAGAAGCTGGTTCATCCCCCCCTCACCCCCCCTACCAGGTGAGTGGTGGTGGTCCCGAGGCATGGGGGGGGGGAAGGACAAGGGATGTAAAATATGAGAGGAAGTGTTGTGGTCGGAAGTCTCTACATTATCAAACGTAGAGACTCCCTCAAGCCCAGCTGGTAAGTTGGGTCTGAGGAGCTGCAACCCCGCACAGGTGAGCAGCAGCAGGTGTTCGCGGAAGGTGCTCCGGGCCGTGTGGACACATGGGTGGCCAAGTGTGTGCATCCGTAGTTGACTCATATCTGCTTCTTGTTTCCATTCCTCCACCACACATGGACATAAGAATTGAGCAAACTTGCAGAACGCCTATTGGCCCCCCATACCCGGCAGCTAATATTTATATCCACACAAACTCATTCATATAGCAGTTTGTCTTAACCTCTGCTTGGAACGCTCAAGTGATCCCATGTCTATTATGTTACCCGGGCGGTGGTTGCTGGCGTTGCTCGGGGCGACGGACGCCGTATCTTCACTACATACTGTCTTCATCACTGTACATAACCTGCACTGCAGCCGTCGAAATTATACACGACCATCACTGATATCACCTTGCAGTGATTTCGAGAGTCAACGTCCCCGCCGCCCCGATCTCTGACCCAGGCCTCCGGGTTCATAGTGTGGTCAACTAGACTGTTGGATGCGGCTGTTAGCAGCCTGACGTTATGAATCACAGCCGGGTTGATCAGGTATCCTTCGGAGATGTTTGTCGAGTTCACGTCTGAATATCGGGAGAGGTCGGCTACTTACTTATGTGTAGCGGAAGCGTATTGAAATATCTCTGGCCTTTGGTGTTGATAGATATGTCTGAGCTTGTCTGTTGCAGCTCTGCTTGGATGTGCTTGTATTCTGCACATCCTGCCATGTCTCCTCTTGTCATGTGGTGTTGTTTCAGTGTGCAGATTTGCCACCAGTCCCTCTTAATATGTTCCAAGTGTAAATTATTATGTATTTTTCCGTCTGTGATCTAGAGAATACAGATTTAAAAACTGCATCGGCGGTCCCAGTAATTTAGATATTTCATTGAGGGGATTGTAGCAATAAAGGGTCTTTGTACACTCTCCAAGTCAGCCATTTATCCCGCTTCACAGCGCGTGTGTGTAAGGGCGGCCCCCCAGCGATAAAACTCCCCATATAGCCCATTATTCCCATCTGACGCTGTACACGTAAAAACGAACACGGTGTCTTTTGACTGGCGGGTAAATGTTAGCACCAAGGGGTCAGTATAACCCACTCTTCTCCCTTCCCCTTTCCCCTCTTTCCCTCCCCCTTTCCCCTCTTTCCCTCCCCCTTTCCCCTCTTTCCCTCCTTCCCTCCTTCCCCCACCAACTGCTGTAGGTCAGTGTCACTGTTGCTGTTATTAGGTTAGTTTGGATGCCCTTGTCATGTTCCCTCGCTTGTTAACCCACCAGCCCTACTGACGTAGTTCCCCCTAAGCTCACCCCTGACCCACGAAGCTCACCCCCCTCCCCAGACCCCAGCAGGTCACCCCCCCACCTCCCAGACCACAGTAGCTCACCCAACAACTCATTCTTCGACTAGGCTGAGTTTGAGCCTGTACAATTGGCGGGTCAGTAGTGCAGTTCCCATCCTTGAATTAGTTTCCCCCTGTACCGAATAACGATTGATTGAGTGATCAAGATTAAGCCAACCCGGTGGTGGCACGGGCATGAATAGCCCGTAAATCGAATAATCCCAGTCACAGATTTATATATCTTCTCTCCCTCACATCCCCTCTCTTTCCCTCCCCCTACCTTGGCCCTAGCATTCCCTCGCCCTCTATAGTCTCTACCCTTTTCCCCCTGGCCACACCCTCCTTCTACCTTGAGGGTGTATTTCACACAGTCTGGGCTCATTCATTAGGTGTTGCTGTTGTTATAGATTCAGCTACTCGGAACAAGTTCCAAGTAGCACGGGCTATGGTGAGCCCGTAGTGGACTTACCTGGCACAGGAGCGGGGCAAGTAGCACGGGCTATGGTGAGCCCGTAGTGGACTTACCTGGCACAGGAGCGGGGCTCTGTCTCATTAGGTGTGTTAACTGGTCGTGTCCTTTCGCCCGTACGTCGCATTATTTACGGAGTTGAGCAATGCTTTTCAAAATGCGATGTATTAGCAAAAAAAAGTCAAGGTTGATGATTTTGACGTTCTGAGTGCTACGGGATCGATAGGTTTGGTGGGTTGCTTGGGTTCGTGTGTTTATGTTTAGAGGAAAAAAAGGTTTGCATTTTTTTTACGGAGTGGCCAATCGATGGTTCTTCCTCCACTACTGTATAGTGCTGTGTCCCCTTTTATTTGTAAATCCCTTAATCTGTAAATCCTTTTATTTGAATCACAGCTTAACCCTTTTGTTGCTATAAATCCCTCTCTTTCTTACCGTAATCTGCTTAACTCTAGGATTTGCATTTAAGTACACCTACACTGTGTGTGTACTCACCTAGTTGTGTTTGTGGGGGTTGAGCTCTGGCTCTTTGGTCCCGCCTCTCAACCGTCAATCAACAGGTGTACAGATTCCTGAGCCTATTGGGCTCTATCATATCTACACTTGAAACTGTGTATGGAGTCAGCCTCCACCACATTACTGCCTAATGCATTCCATTTGTCAACCACTCTGACACTAAAAAAGTTCTTTCTAATATCTCTGTGGCTCATTTGGGCACTCAGTTTCCACCTGTGTTTCCACCACCTGTGAGGCTACCAGCTACCTTCCTGGAGCGAGGCTACCAGTGTGTGTGTGTGTGTGTGTGTGTGTGTGTGTGTGTGTGTGTGTGTGTGTGTGTGTGTGTGTGTGTGTGTGTGTGTGTGTGTGTGTGTGTGTGTACTCACCTATATGTGCCGGCAGGATCGAGCTGTAGCCTTTAAAGTCGTCGGTTGGGTCATGTAATGACTCCAGACCTGGTTTTCTATCATATCTATTTAAAAAATAAATCAATATCTCTATGGCTCATCTGTTTCTCAATCACCTATACATGCCCTCGAGTTCTGTTGGTATTCACTGTGAATTTTTGTTTACCACTCTGCTAACCACTTCCACTTCAGCAGCACTTCCTCCTTCCTTTCCTCAGCTCCTTTTCTCTTCCTCCATTTCCTTTTCCCCCGTCTTCCTTCTTTCTCCTTCTTCCTTCTACCCTTCCTCCACCTCCTCTCACTGACTCCTTACTTCCACCTCCCTCACTCTATCAGCTTTCGTATTTCTTTTTCAATTTTCGATATGTTAAACACAGTAATATGAGTGTAATAATATGCTACAGCGACCTTCCTGGGGCACGGCTACCAGCGACCTTCCTGGAGCACGGCTACCAGCGACCTTCCTGGAGCACGGCTACCAGCGACCTTCCTGGAGCACGGCTACCAGCGACCTTCCTGGAGCACGGCTACCAGCGACCTTCCTGGAGCGAGGCTGCCAGCGACCTTCCTGGAGCACGGCTACCAACAACCTTCCTGGAGCACGGCTACCAGCGACCTTCCTGGAGCACGGCTACCAGCGACCTTCCTGGAGCGAGGCTGCCAGCGACCTTCCTGGGGCACGGCTACCAGCGACCTTCCTGGAGCACGGCTACCAGCGACCTTCCTGGAGCACGGCTACCAGCGACCTTCCTGGAGCACGGCTACCAGCGACCTTCCTGGAGCGAGGCTGCCAGCGACCTTCATGGAGCACGGCTACCAGCGACCTTCATGGAGCACGGCTACCAGCGACCTTCCTGGAGCCAGGCTACCAGCGACCTTCCTGGAGCACGGCTACCAGCGACCTTCCTGGAGCACGGCTACCAGCGACCTTCCTGGAGCACGGCTACCAGCGACCTTCCTGGAGCACGGCTACCAGCGACCTTCCTGGAGCCAGGCTACCAGCGACCTTCCTGGAGCCAGGCTACCAGCGACCTTCCTGGAGCCAGGCTACCAGCGACCTTCCTGGAGCACGGCTACCAGCGACCTTCCTGGAGCACGGCTACCAGCGACCTTCCTGGAGCGAGGCTACCAGCGACCTTCCTGGAGCACGGTTACCAGCGACCTTCCTGGAGCACGGTTACCAGCGACCTTCCTGGAGCCAGGCTACCAGCGACCTTCCTGGAGCCAGGCTACCAGCTACCTTCCTGGAGCCAGGCTACCAACGGTGGGATAGAAGTTTGTTTGACTCCCAGCGTAAGATACTGAACGAGTTTCCGAGAATATCCGTGGCCGCGGGAAATACGAACGTCATTCCCACCGAGTATTGTTTGAAGGGGTGTGCTTCCTTGGCCTCCCTGGACGCTCTCCTTGGAGGGCAGGTGTGTGGTGGTGGTGGTGGTGGTGGTGGTGGTAGCAGGTGTGTGGTGGTGGTGGGCGAGGGTGCTGCCTCTTCATGGTGGGGTGGTGGTGGTGGTAGGTTTAGGCTGGCGTGGATCTAAATCAACTTTTAAGTGAATTGAAATCTTCTAAACTAATTTCCCGCCAAATTTTCGTATGGTCTGCAAATTTTGCAAATAATGCTGCTCAATCCTGAATCTAAATTATTTATATGTATGGTGAACACCAGAGGTGCCAGGACAGAGCCCTGGGGCACTGCACTTACAACAGTTTTCCACTCTGGTATAACTCCATTTATTCTAACTCTTCCTTTGATATAACCCAAGCCCTTATCCAACTTTAAAGATGCCACCCCAATACTGCGAGCCTCTTATCTCTCTCTATAATCAGTCTTCCGCGTGGCGCTGCATCAAGAGCTTTGCTAAAGACAGGTTACAGTGGCACTATCTTTTCGTCCACTACAGCTGCCTCAACTAAGCTGGAAAAGAATGAAAGCAAATTTGTCGAAACATGCGCGACCCTTAGTAAAGCCATGTTTGTGAAGTATTATTAATGTGTTTTTCAATATAAAGACAATCTTCGACAGCCCGTTCTTATGATTTGCCACTCTGTAAAAAAATCCAACCTCCTAACCAAACCAGAAACGTAAGAACCCCCCAAGCAATCCACCTGACCTATCGAGTCCGATGCATAGAAAACGTAGATATTTGCGAAGCGTTATATTTTATAGTAGGTTGCATTTGTAACGTTGATTACTAATACGTGTAAAACACGCGAGAACCAACCACAGTGTTCATTACCCAAGCAATGAACATTTATGTGGACTACAACGTTCATGAAACTAGATTTATTCCTCCAAGGAGTGCCGGACCAACCTGGCTGTGATGGGTAGGTGGGCCTGCGGGCCGCTCCAAGCAACAGCCTGGTGGACCAAACTCTCACAAGTCAAGCCTGGCCTCGGGCTGGGCTTGGGGGAGTAGAACAACTCCCAGAACCCCATCAACCAGGTATTATGACCCCAAAAAAGTTGAAGACTAGTGAAGTGGGTGATAGTCCATGGGTGGTAGTGAGAGGATTGAACCAAACGTGTGACCCCCACACGTGGTCACGGCTGTGGAAGCTCCAGCAAGCCCAAGGAGGACGACGATTTGTGGAGCTTCAACAACCTTCGTGGCCTCGACGTCATCTGCAGGGCGACGTCGTCGGCTTGCATGGACCTGGCTTCCTTGTCTCAAGAGAGAGAGAAAAAGTGTTATCTGGAAGCCACAGTAATTAGACCAGGTGACATAAGATTGGCAGACCTCACCTCGCAGTTGATAGGCACCATGTCTTGTGGTAGAATGATATAACTTTCTTAAGCACAATTAAGCAATGCGTTTACAGAACAAAAAAGGTGTTACCTTTTGTTTGGGAATTTTACGGGCCCATCCACAGTGGCAGCCTCGCTTCCTGCAAGGTCGGCGTTCGATTCCCCGAGTGTTTGTGCACCTTGCATATTCTCTCTGTGCTCATACAGCTTACAGGTGTTCTATAGTCATACTATTGTGAGTTTTCCCGATAGTTACCTCACCATATTGTTTGTGGAGGTTGGGTTGGACCCTTGGTCCTCATGTTGTTGTTAGACTTCAAGGACCTGGATAAGTTCTGATTTGAAAATAGGATTGTTAATTTATGGAACACATTTCCGGTAACATAATAGATCGTTTCCAGTACACAATAGTTTCTAGTACATAATACATCGTTTCCAGTACACTATTGTGTACTGTAAACGATCTATTGTGTACTGGAAACGATCTATTATGTATTGGAAACGATCTATTATGTATTGGAAACGATATATTATGTACTGGAAACTATCTATTGTTTCCAGTACACTATTGTGTACTGTAAACGATCTATTGTGTACTGGAAACGATCTATTATGTATTGGAAACGATATATTATGTACTGGAAACTATCTATTGTTTCCAGTACACAATAGATCGTTTGATTGATTGCAAGTGTGGGTTAGACATACATATGAGTGAGTGTTGTGGTAATAAATAATAGCCTGGCTTGAGCCAATAAGCTTTCCGTTGTTTAATATGTTCATGTATTCTTATGTTGTATGTTCTATAGCTTTGAGGAGGACAGCACGCTGGACTTGTGATCCTGTGGTCCCGGGGTCGATCCCAGGCGCCGGCGAGAAACAATGGGCAGTTTCTTTCACCCTATGCCTCTGTTACCTAGCAGTAAAATAGGTACCTGGGTGTTAGTCAGCTGTCACGGGCTGCTTCCTGGGGGTGGAGGCCTGGTCGAGGACCGGGCCGCGGGAACACTAAAGCCCCGAAATCATCTCAAGATAACCTCAAGATATACCGTTAATGTGTGTGTCAGAAACAACGGTTTGTAATTGAGTAGTTCATCAAGTATATTTGCCTTCACCTACGAAACCTGTACATCTTTAATGACGGCTTAGTTGATACGATATCGGAAGCGCTACGAGATTGTTTATAATAATAATAATATTATTATTATTATTATTATTATTATTATTATTAATATAGTACCTTTGGGTTTCGGAGTTCGTGTGAAGTGTTTAATAAATACAGATTAAGCCGCCACGATTGAGGAAAGGTGTACACGTTTCGTAAGTTGTTAGTTAACTACTCCTGGGAAACTACGCGGTCCAGTTGACTAGATCGCGTAGGTTCGAACCCTTATCAGGGCTCCTTGTGGATTTGTTCATATATGTACTATATTCGAGCTAAGATAGCGTGTATTAGGCCCAGGATGGCTTGGACAGGTGAGAGTGGGTTCTTGAGTTGCGTGTGCTGTTCCCAGTCTCTATTTAGCGTGTGTGTGTACTCACCTAGTTGTGTTTGCGGGGGTTGAGCTCTGGCTCTTTGGTCCCGCCTCTCAACTGTCAATCAACAGGTGTACAGATTCCTGAGCCTATTGGGCTCTATCATATCTACACTTGAAACTGTGTATGGAGTCAGCCTCCACCACATCACTTCCTAATGCATTCCATTTGTCAACCACTCTGACACTAAAAAAGTTCTTTCTAATATCTCTGTGGCTCATTTGGGCACTCATTTGTGTGTGTGTGTGTGGTGATGATGATGATGTGTGCATGTATGGTTGTGTATAGTTGTGCGTGGAGGGGATGATGCTGTGTGCGTGTGTGGGGGGGATGCTGTGTGCGTGTGTGGGGGGGGGGGGGGAGGGATGCCGTGTGCGCGTGGTATTGGTGCTAAGATAAAAGATGCAGGCGAGATGTGGGTATACGTTTGAAGGTGCACTGTTGCTACTGCTGCTTCCGGCTCCTGGTGTTGGCTGCTGCTACTGCTAATGGCTCCTGGTGTTGGCTGCTGCTACTGCTGTTGCTAGTGGCTCCTGGTGTTGGCTGCTGCTACTGCTGTGGCTAATGGCTCCTGGTGTTGGCTGCTGCTACTGCTGTGGCTAATGGCTCCTGGTGTTGGCTGCTGCTACTGCTGTGGCTAATGGCTCCTGGTGTTGGCTGCTGCTACTGCTGTGGCTAATGGCTCCTGGTGTTGGCTGCTGCTACTGCTGTTGCTAGTGGCTCCTGGTGTTGGCTGCTGCTACTGCTGTGGCTAATGGCTCCTGGTGTTGGCTGCTGCTACTGCTGTGGCTAATGGCTCCTGGTGTTGGCTGCTGCTACTGCTGTGGCTAATGGCTCCTGGTGTTGGCTGCTGCTACTGCTGTGGCTAATGGCTCCTGGTGTTGGCTGCTGCTACTGCTGTGGCTAATGGCTCCTGGTGTTGGCTGCTGCTACTGCTGTGGCTAATGGCTCCTGGTGTTGACTGCTGCTACTGCTGTGGCTAATGGCTCCTGGTGTTGGCTGCTGCTACTGCTGTGGCTAATGGCTCCTGGTGTTGGCTGCTGCTACTGCTGTGGCTAATGGCTCCTGGTGTTGGCTGCTGCTACTGCTGTGGCTAATGGCTCCTGGTGTTGGCTGCTGCTGTGGCTAATGGCTCCGGGATGTTGGCTGCTGCTACTGCTGTGGCTAATGGCTCCTGGTGTTGGCTGCTGCTACTGCTGTGGCTAATGGCTCCGGGATGTTGGCTGCTGCTACTGCTGTGGCTAATGGCTCCTGGTGTTGGCTGCTGCTGTGGCTAATGGCTCCGGGATGTTGGCTGCTGCTACTGCTGTGGCTAATGGCTCCTGGTGTTGGCTGCTGCTACTGCTGTGGCTAATGGCTCCGGGATGTTGGCTGCTGCTACTGCTGTGGCTAATGGCTCCGGGATGTTGGCTGCTGCTACTGCTGTGGCTTCCGGCTCCTGGTGTTGGCTGCTGCTACTGCTGTGGCTAATGGCTCCTGGTGTTGGCTGCTGTTACTGTTGTGGCTAATGGCCCCGAGATGTTGGCTGCTGCTACTGCTGTGGCTAATGGCTCCTGGTGTTGGCTGCTGCTACTGCTGTGGCTAATGGCTCCTGGTGTTGGCTGCTGCTGTGGCTAATGGCCCCGGGATGTTGGCTGCTGCTACTGCTGTGGCTAATGGCTCCTGGTGTTGGCTGCTGCTACTGCTGTGGCTAATGGCCCCGGGATGTTGGCTGCTGCTACTGCTGTGGCTAATGGCTCCTGGTGTTGGCTGCTGCTACTGCTGTGGCTAATGGCTCCTGGTGTTGGCTGCTGCTACTGCTGTGGCTAATGGCTCCTGGTGTTGGCTGCTGCTACTGCTGTGGCTAATGGCTCCTGGTGTTGGCTGCTGCTACTGCTGTGGCTAATGGCTCCGGGATGCTGACTGCTGTGGCTAATGGCTCCTGGTGTTGGCTGCTGCTACTGCTGTGGCTAATGGCTCCGGGATGCTGGCTGCTGCTACTGCTGTGGCTAATGGCTCCTGGTGTTGGCTGCTGCTGCGTGTTACACCAGCTGCTGCTACTGCTGCATCTTCTGATGTTACTGTTTGTTGCATCTTTGGCTGCTGCTGTTGCCTCTCTTGCTACTGTTGTTGAGACACAAAGGGGGTGAGGGTGGGGCGCTTGCTAGGGATATATATGCAATAATTTCCGTTGCCTTTACGGGCTATTCATGCCCGTGCCACCTCTTGGGTTGCTTAATCTTTATCAATCAATCCGTTGCCTCACGGGAGACATCTCCCGTCACGCAGGGTGCAGTCGCACCTCCACAGATCTCCAGTATCAGCTCTTGGTACTGGTAATGGCTCCAAAGGGCCACCACTTACGGGCTATTCATGCCCGTGCCACCTCTTGGGTGCCTTAGTCTTCATCAATCAATCAATCAAATCCGTTGCCTGGTATAGGCAGCAATATTGTTATGCTCATCGAAGGTCCTCCTTTAGGCCGACGGCTGACCTTTCGCAGGATGCAACCCACTACAGTTGCCTCACTCCCGGGTGTACCCATTTTGCTGCAGTGTGGATAGAGGGAATCAGTTCAGGTGAAAAAAAAACGTGCCCAATCGTTTCTGTCCTTCCCAGGGATTAATTGTCTCCGGGCTCCTCACTGGAGACCTGTGGACAGAGACCACTGTCCTACGGGACGAGGGAGGGGGTAGGGGGGGGTAATCCTGATGGGAAAGTTGATGTTGTTGTTATAGATTCAGCAACTCGGAACAAGTTCCAAGTAGCACGGGCTATGGTGAGCCCGTAACTTACCTGGCATAGGAGCGGGGTAAGTAGCACGGGCTATGGTGAGCCCGTAACTTACCTGGCACAGGAGCGGGGCAAGTAGCACGGGCTATGGTGAGCCCGTAACTTACCTGGCACAGGAGCGGGGCAAGTAGCACGGGCTATGGTGAGCCCGTAACTTACCTGGCATAGGAGCGGGGTAAGTAGCACGGGCTATGGTGAGCCCGTAACTTACCTGGCATAGGAGCGGGGCAAGTAGCACGGGCTATGGTGAGCCCGTAACTTACCTGGCACAGGAGCGGGGCAAGTAGCACGGGCTATGGTGAGCCCGTAACTTACCTGGCACAGGAGCGGGGCAAGTAGCACGGGCTATGGTGAGCCCGTAACTTACCTGGCACAGGAGCGGGGCAAGTAGCACGGGCTATGGTGAGCCCGTAACTTACCTGGCACAGGAGCGGGGCAAGTAGCACGGGCTATGGTGAGCCGATGGGAAAGGCTTCGGAGGCAGTAAGTATTAAAGGCTCGCCAGTGTGTGGGGGATTTGGACGTGGGGGGGGGGGGGGAGGGGATTAGTGGGGTTTCCCCTCTCCTCACTCCCCCTCCCCCCCCCCCCCCATTTTCTCTCTCCCCCCCCCCTCTGCTGTGAGTCTAGGAGCTTCAAGTACGTTTATTGAAACTGCAAAATACATCTCCAAGGGATAGTGTAGCTTAGGCTATTTTGACCCTCCTTGGCCGAAGCCGCTATGCATGTCTATCCTGAGGTTATCTTGAGATGATTTCGGGGCTTTTTAGTGTCCCCGCGGCCCGGTCCTCGACCAGGCCTCCACCCCCAAGAAGCAGCCCGTGACAGCTGACTAGCACCCAGGTACCTATTTTACTGCTAGGTAACAGGGGCATAGGGTGAAAGAAACTCTGCCCATTGTTTCTCGCCGACGCCTTGGGATCGAAGCCAGGACCACAGGACCACAAGTCCAGCGTGCTGTCCGCTTGGCCGACCGGCTCCGGTAGGTGAGGATAGGGTTAGACGGGTAACAGTATGGTCGAGTGAAGCCACTAAGCCACAGCTCCCCACAACAATGATCAATAACAACAAAACGCTGATCAATAAAGCGCTTACGGCCGGCCAGACGGACATTTCGCACCCAAGAATGTCAATTCTTGCCGATTCGTTTAGCTTGCGGCGCGTTACGCCGCCGCCGCCGGGGCCGCATCACACTAGGCCGGTACAACACGGGTGTAAACCGGTATAATACGGGGTGTAGAGGGGTGTGATTAATTAAAAAAATAAAAAATAAAAGTGTGTGGAGGGCAGCGGACGGCTGCAAGAGGGTGTGGCTGCCACCTGGTGACGTCACGGGTGGCGCGGGCCATGACGTCACATGCACTGACGTCACCACGCACGCGCGCTCTCCCCCTCTCCCCCCCCCTCCCCCAACCCCCCACTCACTAATACACTCATTCATCAGGCAAGTTACACGCGCCTCATTAAATTCCCACAAACACACTGGAAACTTCCTCCTTTATATAAATGTTCACTGATCTAAAACTAGTGAGAGAAAAAACAAACAGGAGACTGCTAC
>NC_091164.1:4427959-4472959 GCF_040958095.1 Procambarus clarkii
GTGTGTGTGTGTGTGTGTGTGTGTGTGTGTGTGTGTGTGTGTGTGTGTTTGCTGCCTGGTGAGGTGAATGCCGCTCAATTGAATTATTGCAATACTTGATGCATGTCGTTGGTTAGGAATGATTTTGGAGGTCATTTGCGGGTTGTGTGTGGGTCTTGGCACTCCTTGTTAGGTGGTGGCAGTGGAGACGATGTTGGTGGTGATTGGTGTTGGTGGTGCACTTAGGATGTGTGTGTGTGGGAAGAGTGGGGCGTGTGTGTGTGTGTGGGAGGAGTGGGGCGTGTGTGTGTGTGTGGGAGGAGTGGGGCGTATGTGTGTGTGTGTGTGTGGGAGGAGTGGGGGGCGTGTGTGTGTGTGGGAGGAGCGGGGGGCGTGTGTGTGGGAGTAGCGGGGGGGGGGGGGGGGGTGTGTGGGAGGAGTTTGTGTAGGAGCGGGGGGGGGGGGGGCGGATGTGTGGGAGGAGCGGGGGCGCGCGTGTGTGTGGGAGAAGGGGGGGGGAAGAAGGGGGGCGCGCGCGTGTGTGGAAGGAGCTTGGGGGGGGGGAGCGGGTGTGGGAGGAGAGGGTTGAAGGAACCTTCACGCTGAGCACACTTACAAAACATATATTAGTCAATCCTAGAGTGCTTATCTATCGCTGCTTGCATAACAGAGGCAAAGGAAATGAGGTTTGTGTACATGAGAGGTGTGGGTGTATGGGGGTTGGGATGGGAAAGGGCACCACCTATTGGAAGGGATTCCTCTTATCTACAACCCCAGTCCAGTTCAGTCGAGTCTAGTCTAGTCTAGTCTAGTCTAGTCTAGTCCTAACCCAACCCTTACCCAACCCTTACCCAATCCTAACCCAACCCATCCCAACTCTAGCCTAAACTAATCTAATGTTGTTCTGTAGATTCTAACCTATTGTATAGTATACAGTTTTGACAAAATGAGCTTTCTTGAACCAATTTGACCATGCCCTTTGTTGAACATATACTGTATGTTATGTAAGGATGTTTGTTCTGCTAAACAAATGAGTAGTGCAACTATACAGCAGGTTGGAGGGGAGACCCATCAGGTCAGTGGGGAAGACTCTGCAGGTCGGAGGTTTAAACTAGCAGGTTGGAGGGTGTTCCAGCGGATGAGAGAGCATACCCAGCAGCCCCAAGGGTGATCCGGCAGTCCCCAAGCGTGACCCCAGCAGTCCCAAGCATGACCCAGCAGTCCCAAGCGTGACCCAGCAGTCCCAAGCGTGACCCAGCAGTCCCAAGCGTGACCCAGCAGTCCCAAGCGTGACCCAGCAGTCTTCTCATTAGGGTAGTGAGAGGATTGATTTCCTTTCAGTTGACCTTGCGTTAGTTCTGAGGGTCCCTCGACCCGGTCAGAACTAACCAGGCCTCCTGGTTGGTGGGCTGGTCAACTAGGCTTTAAGAAGCAGCTTCTTGCAGCCAGACATATGAATCACACCCCAGTTGATCATGTATCCTTTGGGAGGTGTTAATCAAGTTCGCTTTTGAACACCACGATAAGTAGTTTAGGGAATCACCACTCATCTTCTTAGAGAGTAAACAACAAAAAAAGAGGGAAGAAGGGAAGGGATAGGAGTACAGAACAATGAATGGAAAGAGGGGAGAGAAAGAAGGGGAGTGGAATATGGTGGGTGGAGGAATGAGAGAGGGGAGAATGTAGGAGTGAGTGAGAGCAGGGGGTTTGGGAGGGACGGTAAGAGAAGGGGGGGGAAAAGGAGAGGATGAAGTGAGGTTTGCTGCCCAGGAAAGTTAGGTGGTTCACAGTACCTTGAGGTTACCTTGTACCTTGAGGTTACCTTGAGGTACTGTACTGTATATTTCATTACCATGGCTTGAGAGTTATTACTCATACCTATATTGTTAATAGCTATGAAGATTTGATTAGCAGAGTATATAGCCTATAAATGTAATTATAGTTACAACAGGTAATAATATACAGTATTGCACTAACCAGACAGTACATACATCATATAATAACATAATACCTGTATGATCATTTGAACTTGTTCACGGATTTGGCAACTTGACAAAACTCCCCACAGGTCTATTAATTTATTGAAAGAAAAAATCACAGGTACAGTATTTCTGGGTGTGAGCACGTACTATGATTGGTTGTATTTATACAATTATAATACAAATTATGTCTTAAACACAATGCCCTCTTTTTAAAGAACTTGGTCAATATTTCCTTTTTTTTTTAAATTAATAAAATATATAATACGTTATCATAATATTTTTTTAGTGGCATAGCTAGAAAGAGCAAGTGTTTTGGCTGCCTTGCGACCCTCCGTAGGGATAGGGCTGATAAAATGGTGTAGCAGTCAAATGGTTAATGCAGACAGTCTTCACTGTCATTATTATGATTGGTAACCAAAGTCTGTTGCTTCCCACATAGCTCTTTTTAAGTGTTCGTATAGTTCATGTAGTGAACTTGTGTACTTTTTTTCAGAAACTACTGGAGCTGGAGGATGGCATGGAAGAGGAGAAGAAGCAGTGCCAGTCCCGCGTGGAGACACTCGAGTCCATTGTGCGCATGTTTGAGCTCAAAAACAGAAATGCTACCGACCATGGTAAGGCTCCCCTTCGCTATATCATTTTCCTCCTTTTCTTTTTGATATGTGCAATGCATTTATTTCATGATGTAAACTACTGTATAACAGTAAATGAATTAATTTTTTTTTTTAGTATGGCATACTAAATGAAGTTTTTTCAGAAAACCATGCAAGTTAAATTTTCTGTAATTAACATTAGAAAAGAGAACATTAACAAAAGAGAAATAATATTTTTAGAATTTGATTCATACAGTTATTTATTTTGAACCTGTAGCGAATCGGATGGAAGATAAGTCGGAAGAAATGAAAAAGGAATATACAAAACTCCACGATCGCTACACTGAGCTATTCAAGACTCACATGGACTACATGGAGCGCACCAAAATACTCATGGGCACTGACCGACTTGACCAGCTGGGAACCTCCAGAGGCAGGATCTCTGGGTTTACTTTAGGCAATCTCAACAGGTTAGTAACCTCGGGATATAACATAGACGTGCATGCATAGTAGTGAATATATATATACAGTATATATGGATAAAATTTAAGTGAAAGTAGTGTTATTGATTAGGGCTGTGAATTCTTTTTTTGTGTGTGTGTGTGTGAGAGAGAGAGAAATCGAAGCATTTATCGTTACGGAATTTTTCATTTAAAATTAGATTTTAATTTATTTATAGTTGATTAGAGTTTTGCACCATCTCGTTCAGTTATGGTGTGCTAAGCCTGAAGGCTGTCGGCTGACTTTCATATGCATGAGCTATGTCAGTATCCAACCCATCCTCATATTAAAATCAAACGTACTGTGAAATATCTGTATCATTAAGTTTATGTATCAAATTGGAGGCCTATATACAGTACCATGGCTTGTATTACAATACTGGTACATACCATGTACCAGTATTGCACATAACACAGTTTGTATACTTGGCAGTTAACGACCAAGCGCTACCCTCCTTAGGTCTAGCTATGCACTAAATTTGCATTTATTTTCCCGTGGATAATATCAGGCATAGCACGTGTTTCTTTCAAAAGATTCAAAAGTGTATGTAAACTCTTGTTTAACAAATGTTCATACTCGTGCAGAGTTACATCATTTGTCGTGCTGATTATTGTACAGTGTAATGTACTTTATACGATATTATGGTTAATAACTTGATACTTGTATGCATATCTTAATTATCCAGTGTGTGTATTGTGTAGATGAAATATGGGGATGGGTTGCAGTAAGCTACATTTTAATTTTGTCTGCAAATGAATAATTTCACATGTCTTTATTGTATTTTATTTTAAATGTCATAAATTTTTTTAAGTTTTCGCGTGTCATTTTAGTGCTTGTGTGTCAAGCTAACACCAAGTTTGCACATATATACTCTACAATATTGTTCACCCGCATACATATATACAGTACTGTATATTACATGTATACAATACTGTATGTTACTTGTATACAGTACTGTATATTGCATGTATACAGGTACTTTACTGTATATTATATTTACAAAGCACTGCATACGACATTCAGATATTTAAACTTTTGACTTGTGTCATTTTGATGTGCCTGTTCTTTTGAACTGGTGGCTGCTATCCGACATAAACGTACATGACACAGTGTGCGTCAAGGAGTCTCTTTCTTTGACTCACAACTTTTCTTTTCTAAGAAAATTAAACTAAATTCTTGATTCAAGTGAAAATATTTATTTAGAACCATTCATCATCTAAATTACAGTATGTTAAATTTAGGTTTGAATTTATTTTCAAACAATTTTAAGTTATGAATTTAGAATAAAGTAATGCAAAGTTAAGTAATATTTCAAATTTAGCTTGTGCAATTGTGTATCATAATTTTTATATGTATAAAATTGTTTTGTTATAGTTAATTATGCATCCAATAATCATTCTGTGGGCAGTGTAGAAGGGTTACAGTCCCATAATGGGCTTAGGAACTGAAACACAATGTGTCGAGCTAAGCTGGATACAGCGTGACTGAACTAGTTGAGAGTGTTTGTCAACATAAATCAGGTGGTGGTACAGGTTTCCTCAGGATACAAAGTCCACACTATGAGTGACATATATGCAGTGACTCAATGGTTTGTGGGAGCACATAACTGAATCATGTATATTAGTGGTAAACTGTTAACGGTAATAAAAATATAAAGAAAATATTGGCAAAGGTAGCGACAGTTTTAAGATTTGATGGGATCTTCCTCAGCAGATCATTATGGACTTAATACAAAAGTTTGAGTAGCTATTATCAGCTTTATCACCACACTATTTTGTGTGACATTTCAACTTGTCTGTAAGAGGAGAGTGTGTGCCTCTCTCTGTTTAGTTATTTATTGTCTATGTCTATGCTATTCATTTTGAGATCATTTATTGCAGCAGAGGCCATGGTTAAGGATATTTTTAAAGAAAACTTATGGTAAGATGTTATGCATGATTTAAGTGGTGAATGTTGCTTCACAATACTGTACATGGGGTGGCAGATGTGGTTGCTTGAAGCTCGGGGTATTTTACACTGGTTTTTTCACATAGAACTTTATTTATATTTTTCTGTGTGTCTACCTTTTGTATACAGTACAGTATTTCTTGACCTTGTGCACAGTGCTTCATCACACATTACTGGGAAAACTGCTTCTTTTACCTTATTATTCCAGTGCTATCGTGTGTGTATTCTTTTTTATAGAGGATCGGGGGAAAACGTACTGTACAGTACTGTATATACTAATTAATAAATACATATACACATACATATACATCGAGTACTGTACCACCTCTGGTTGTGTTTGTAGGGACCCTCGACCTCAAAGAAGACAACATGTAGCATCCCTGGGGAGCCTTGTGGGGCATCCACATATACTCACATATTGTCTTCTCTTACCACCCCCTATATATATATTGTGTATTTTGTCATTTTATTTTATTTAAAACTTCATTACACAAAATGGGTTACAACATTGGTTACATGCAAGGTACAAGGCTAGTTGTCCCAGGTTGTTGAATTCTTACAGCTCCTCAGATGGCGGGCACGAACCATGGATGCAGTGTGCGTTTCCCTCTCAATATTGCCACCCTAAGGCACTGGAAGAGAAAACTAGTGGCTCTAGGGTCTCTTAGTTGTTTCAATTAGCTTAGAATCCAGCTCCTTAAAAAAACTAGCAGGACATACGTGCATACACACACACACGCGCGCACATACTCAGCACACTCATACTCACACACATGCACACTCGCACGCGGGTGATCTCGCACTGATGATGTTCATCATCTACATAAATGATCTACCAGATGGAATACAGAATTATATGAACACGTTTGCTGATGATGCTAAGATAATAGGAAGAATAAGAAACTTATATGATTGTCATGCCCTTCAAGAAGACCTGGATAAAATAAGTATATGGAGCACTACTTGGCAAAGGGAATTTAATGTTAATAAATGCCATGTTATGGAATGTGGAATAGGAGAACATAGACCCTACACAACCTATAAATTATGTGAGAAATCTTTAAAGAATTCTGATAAAGAAAGAGATCTAAGGGTGGTACTATGTAGAAAACTATCACCTGAAGACCACATAAAGAACGTTGTGGGAGGACCCTATGCTATGCTTTCTAACTTCAGAATTGCTTTTAAATACATGGATGGCGAAATACTAAAGAAATTGTTTACGACTTTTGTTAGGCCAAAGCTAGAATATGCAGCGGTTGTGTGGTGCCCATATCTTAAGAAGCACATCAACAAACTGGAAAAGGTGCAAAGACATGCTACTAAGTGGCTCTCAGAACTGAAAGGCAAGAGCTACGAGGAGAGGTTAGAGCCACTAAATATGCCAAAACTAGAAGACAGAAGAAAAAGAGGTGATATGATCACTACATACAAAATAGTAACAGGAATTGATAAAATTGATAGGGAAGATTTCCTGAGACCTGAAACTTCAAGAGCAAGAGGTCATCGATTTAAACTAACTAAACACAGATGCCGAAGAAATATAAGAAAATTCACTTTTGCAAACAGAGTTGTAGACGGAACAAGTTAGGTGAGAAGGTGGTGGAGGCCAAGTCCATCAGTAGTTTCAAAGTTTTATATGACAAAGAGTGCTGGGAATGCGGGACACCATGAGCGTAGCTCTCATCCTGTAACTACACTTAGGTAATTACACACACTCACACACACAATGGCCTTCCGGCTGAGTTGATAGCGCTCAGGAGTTGTAGTCCTAAGGGCTCGGGTTCGATTGTGAGGCTTGAGTGAGCAGAAAGTATCCCTCTTAACTTTGTTTAAACACACATACACACACACACTGTTTTATTTTTGTGGTCTCTTGTCTTGTGTCATGGACTCAGTTATTCAATCTCTAACTTGAGACATTCACTATATTTTTTTTAGCATTTAGGAAATTTGGTGGAATAACTGGGAGCAGCATACAAGTCCTATAATTATAGTTAGAGATTTTAGTATTTGACTTTCATGTAATCCAACATTTGACTCCTGCTGTTTTGACTGGCTCTATTGCAATTATTCCTTTTGCTAAAAACAATGGATTAATTTGAGGTAAGAATTTTATTACATGGAATGAATGGATAAAACAAAAGAGCCTGGCCATTGATGTAAATGTTAACACCTTTTTTTTTTTTTAAACTTATTCATCTTAATCATCATTTTCCCATCTACAGTACTATATAGTACAGTATGTGGAAAATGTTTTCTTCCATTATTATCTAAGAATTCTTTAGAGATCTAATTTTTGTTAATTATACTGCATTTGCCTTTTTTTATTTTTTTGGGAAGGCATTAAATTTGAAATCATAATACAGTACTGTGAAATTTATTTTTTGTTCTTGTTTCAGGGATTTTAAACATTCTACTTCTTTCAACTTGATTTGATTTTGTTTATAATGTCAAGGAATTTCTGAGTTATTTCCACTCATTTGCTTCCCAAGTGAGGATCCTGTTGATTCTTAGTTAGGATTCCATGCAGTCATTATGGTCAACATTCAGCAGTAATACTGCAGGGAACTTTCCAAACTCTCCCCACTGATTTATACTGATGTTAGGGAGACATGGGAGGATACTCAGCCCTGCTTAGAATATAGCTTAAGAGTACATTTGTACAAAATACAAATCAGTTAGACACACAGAGGATACTGTAACTTCATCCAATCATTTTAATCATCCAATCATTATAATCACAAAGTTCAGATACTCACAGAAGACATGTTTTTTGCACACAAGACATTTTATTGAATAGTTCTGGTCTCCATCTATCCATTCAACCTGCTGCAGGGACTAGTTAAGATAGAATATGAGGAACTTGGTTGTGGTTCTGGTGCTGCCACCTGGTGGGGATTGAGGACCATGCCCTAGTTGGTTACTATTCAGTAGTTAGCTAGGGTTGTGCTTGGCAGTGTTTGTGATGCCAAGCTGCACTCAGAACTCATACACTTTCTGGCTGCATTATTTACTGGATTGGTTATTCTCCAGTTTCTCTCTGGCACCAGTATGACTCGGCTAGTTCAAACTGTCGACCTGCACTGACTGCCTCAGATCCTAATGGGTGGGGTTAATATGATCTTGCCTTAGGAAGCAAACAAGTGTACTGTTCAAAAGGTGCTTTTCATATACACCCTAGGCTTGATTTTCTGAGAGGACTCCTCAATAGTTCCCCGAGTATCTTCAAGCCATAGCTCAACAGTCCAGGCCTTCGAGACCAATCTGTCACCTACCAAAAGCCAGGTTCTGGATTTTGCTCTCACTCTATGAATGTGAAGGGAGCTTCAGGGTCAAAGGTTGACCCAAAAGTGAGGAAAAACTCATCAGAAAGCATAGGCACAACAAACCAAGTGACTGCCAGAAGGAAAGTTGGCACTGAAATGTAAATAAGGCAATTGATCTTTAGCTTCTGGAACTCCAACAGGGTGTTGACCTCTTGTTACTTATTGGACGTACCTCGACTTCACTGCCCTTATGTTGTGCTTTGGCATTTGGTGCATCACTGATGTTTTTCTGCCCAGGGTACTCAGTTCTTCCACTCGAAAGTCCACTACTCATTTTCTGCTTCTAATCATATTTCCTTTCCAGAAAAGCCTGCCGTCTTTACAAAGACATTGTTGGGAGAAAGGTAGGGATGCTATTGAAGGGCCCATCCCAGCCATCAAGCATTAAATGTAATGAAATTCCCTTTTCTGGGGGCTCTCAGTGTCTCCAGTTTCCAACCCTGTTTCCTTCATTCTAATTGGGTTAGAGGGAATTTGACACTGTCACCTTCCATGGGCAGATGGCTGGGACTCTTCGGGGATCTGAGCTGCCATCTAGTGGCAGTTGGGCATGTCACAGGGTATTTCCCTATAATCATTTGCCTTTTTTACTTCATGGTTTCTACTTTCTTACAGGCAGTAGCTTATTTTAATATTATTTTGCTTTCTGGTGAGTTTTCTCAGTTTTAGGTCGATCTCTGTTCCCTAAGCTCCCTCACCTTATAGCCAGATTCTGGCCTTGGCTTCTTGTAGGTGACAGATGAATCTCAGAGCCCCAGTGCCTTGGGCTTAAGCTTGGTAGTACCAGAGTTAAGCTTCAGGTGCTATTAGTGGGTCCACCAGATTTTCCGTGCCGATGTGTGCTTTGCCCCAAGTTATCCTAATTAATTTTGCACAGATTGCTTATCCTTCAAGAGACATCTGTGGAGATACCTTTCGAGGCTGACTTAATATTATTTTTCTGCCTTTCTGCTGGTTAAGCATGATGGAATAAGCAACTTTTAACTGTGTTATATCAAAATCCTCAGTTAGTGGCTGCTTGTGTGGCAAAACTATCTTTTATCAGCAGTTAACAATCAGAAAAAGAAAAATACAGTACAGTTTAAGAATTTTTTTCTGTCAAAAGTCAAATAAGGAACCTATTCTATTATTATTATTATTACTGTATAAATACAAGCTGTACTATTATTATTATTATAAAACAATTATATTTTTTTGCATTAATTTTTTATATAAGTAGTTGATAGTATCTATGATTATTATTATTTTATTTCAATATTTCTAGGTTTCAATTTTCTTTTAAGCAATGGCAGACAGGCTGTTTTGTATTAATTACAATGAAAGTATTGTTTAGCAATAAAAATCACAATGTAGGCAATGCTGTAGTTGGCATAAATTAATACCTAGTGGTTTAGTACTACCTGCATGCTTTCTTGGTTTCAACTCCTGCTTGTCAGAGAGATTTTATTATTATTATTATTATTATTTTCTACCACAGACGTGGCCACACATTTACAATGCTAACCAGCATATATACATTTTATTCTGTCCTCCATGGACATGGTTAGAGATGTGTAGTCGTTAGTAGCCATTATATTTTATGAATGTGAGAAAGCGCGTGCGTAATAAATGCCAATTATTACTGTACGTATTTAAGTGCGTTGCAAGACACAAGGGATCCTGTAGTACAGTGGTCTTCAGTCTTGACTCAACAACTGAGGATCCTGAGGTCATTACTCAGGCGGAGCAGAAATGTTTGGTCATGTTTCTTTTCATCTGATGCTTCTGTTCACGCAGCAGTAAATAGGTGTCTGGGAGCTAAGTGACTGTGATGATATATGTTCAGGCTTCCTGTCCCTGACAATGGTAATTCATGTATGTACTATGACATGAAAACAATAACAGTCTTTGGAGATGAGTTAATGTATAAATTATATAAAGCTGCTACAGTTTTTAAGCTGTACTTGCCTGCCCTCTTGCCAACAAATATAAATTTACATGATTTTTTTATACCTATAATTACAAAATGGCAACAAGTTAATATATAATGAAATTGTCATTAGGTGTCCTTTTGTTTCAAATTTGTTATTCAGTATGTGCATATAATTGTGCTGATTAAGTTTACTTCATTTGACAATATCAAAAAGATTGTTCATAATTTTTTATATTATTATTCAGCTCAGTGGATCAGTTTAATTTCTTCATTATAATTCTTTATAATAATAATGTTTAATTTAGTTATGGTAAATTTGGACACATACTTACTTTCAAATTATTTATCTAAACTTAAGCATTACTTTGAACTTTTGGTTTAAACTCAGGAGCCATTACTTCCTACATTTGATGTCGACTACAGCATTACCTTCAACATTTTGCTTGCACGGTATCTGAATTGTCGTGGTTCTATTCCCAAGCAGAATGAGACATTTGAGAATCTTTCTTGCACTTGATGCCTGTGCAGGTAACAAAACAAGCAATGAAAGTGTTAATATTTGTGTCTGCCTGTTTAGGTCTTCCTACAATAACCTACATTCATCTTCAGTCTCTACCCTTTTTCATTGGCTTTCCATATTCTATATTGTCATAAATGATCCTATCTTGCCTAGATTTCTAAATGCTGTACTTATTTTCATTAATTTTCCATATGCTGCAGATGTTAATGTGTATGTGTATTTCCTTGGGTTATTAATAGGGTAGGTTAATTTCACAAATTTCCTCTGGTTAGGGCAGGTGTCTGGGGTTCACCAGAATGTGGGTTCAAGTTACTCCGTTGCCTCAAAATGATTTTCATTTCCTCTGGTGTTAATGCTTTTATGATGATCACTCCAAGGCTCTCTTTCTATTTTTTTCTGCAACTGCATCCTCAATTTTTTGTACTGTCCTTCTGGCCTCCTTTCTCCACATGCAAACTTCATTACCTTGCACGTAATAGCACTGAATTCTACTAGTTATACATCTGTCTAAACCTATAAGTTTCTATGGTTGTTCTGTAGAATTCACACTCTTCTTCAGTCCTTACACATTTCAGCAGTTTTCCCATTATCTACAAACATTAAAAAGCTGCATCTTGCTTCATCCAACAGGTCAATTATTGCATTTAAATCACATACAGCTGGGGCCCAAGAGCTGGGTCTTGTAAGACTCTGCTTACCACTTCCCCTCCATGGAAATATTTCCCCTCTCACTATGAGATTACTGTAAATATAAGCAAAGTATTAGGGTTTAGGGTGATGGGTAGATGGCCAGCATCGCGAGAAGGGAGAGTAGAGGAATACGTAGACGGAAGGTTCCACAAGAGCACAAGGGAAAGAGTAATTTTAAATAGGGCTGCGTGGAAGCATGAGAGTTAGGGATGGATAAAGATACGAGGTGATAGCTTGTAGTGAACAGTTGCATGAGTTTTAACAGTTTGCAGTTAAATTCCCAAATACAAATTTAACCAGTTATGAAGTTTTTTTTAACATTCTGTCTAATTTAAGTGCAATATTGTTATACGGTTTCTGGTTTAATTTATGACCAATTATCTGCTTAAATATTGGTAAATGGTTGGGGTATATAGGCATGTTGACTATTCGATCATTTTGCAGCTACCCTCATGCTTAAATTGCTTAAATTTAGGCTGAGTTTAAGCCAAGGAGGGAATGTTTACTATTAATCTAATTAGTTCATTAATTGACAGTATATTTTCAGAATAAGAGGTGTGTGTGTGGGTGTGTTTATTTTGTATGTATACAGGAGTATATATACACTGTATTCACTATACTGTATTTTTAATGGCTGTGTAGTTTCTTATGGAAGCCCTCCAAAGCCCTCCAAGTGCACACAATCTGCATTTAGGGTGACTGTAAACTGTGTTGTACAGTTGCATCCTTCTATTGCCAGTTGTAGTGACTTCTTATTTTGCTCCTTTTATATGAGCTTTTCACTTGGGTACAATTACACTTTGATGTGTTTTATTGCATACTGGTAATGTAGATGTAAACCAAAATGCATGGGTGTTGTATTTTTGCAAGCAGTTGGGATTTGTGTGTTTGGGGCTTGCATTGCACCCTGGGGTATCACTGTGGCATGCTGTAGCAATCCTTCTAATGAAGCCCTCTTGTCCGTGACCGGCAGTATTCCTTTCAGGTCATCGGGGCCGGTTTCCTTTGGCTTCAGCTCGCTAGATCCTAATAAATCTATAACTTCTCCGGTGGACATGAGCGGGTCGGCGAATGGCACCGTACAAATCACATCCCTCAGAAATGAATTGCAGGTAAATAAATCGTTGTTGCATTCAATTCATTTGTGATCACATTGGATTTATATTAGGCTCTAGGGTTGAGCATGATGAGAACATGACCTCATCATGGGTGGTGATGAATAGCTTGTATAATATTCATGTAACTGTGAATAGCTTTGTCATATGAGAATCTCGGAGTAAAATACCTTATTCATATTAGTTTGGAGAGTGCCAATTGTATATGAAAGGAATTGTCATAAATATGTTAATTATTGTTATCACACAGCATTTTGTGATAGTTGTAGGACTGTTTTTTCTTGAATTGAAGAGACCTTTGTTAAAAAAAATGGTAATTATTTATTCTAATGTAATTACAAAATTCAGTATCTTTTCAAGTATATTGAAGAAAGAGAGTTTGCTGGTTTTAATGATTTATATTTCTTCAAGTTTGTGCTGTATAGGTATTATACTGTATTTAGTATTCAAATTTAATTTAGTTATATCATTGCAGTACTTAAATTAACATTTGTGATGTTTATCACATACCCCATAGTAAACATTTTTTTCATCTACAGTAATAGTAAACACAGATGAAGCTGTGCGTCAAACCCGCAAATTGTAGAATGAAATATGTTTGCCTGCGCAGGTCACTATAATGGTTGTACTTTTCAGGAGGCACAAGTTGGTCCCGACACACCAGTCGTACACACAGACAAAGGTCAGCTGACGGACACAATTGAACAGGCTGATCGGGAGACGGCCACAAGTATGAGCAATGCAGGCAACCCTGGTTATCTTGCCCAGCTCACACCTACACTAGCTTAAACCCATACGCTTTGCAAAAAAAAAAAAAAAGAAAAGAAACTAATCAATTTATATATACAGTATATATTTTTTTGATAGCTTTATCTAGTGAGAAATGGCTTTTCAGTAGATATCTTTTTGCCTGTGCTCAAAGTATGCCAAAAGAAATCTCAATAGTGATAATGTAGCAAAAAAACCTCGTAGGTGTTGGCAAGAGCAAGCATTGGGGGTTACGTACTTACTGGATGTATTTTTGGATTTTTAAAATGAAACTTTTATTTTCAAGTCATTGCCATATGATACAATTTATTTTTAATGCACTTCTTTTTTCCCCTGTATTTAAAAAGAGTTTAATTGCACATGTGCTTGTTGTTTAGTTCCCTTATTTTGCTTGTATTTTAATATGAGTTGAGTCTGCAAAACATGTAACGGTTTAATGTGATACCTTCCAGTAATTACCCAATAATTCTTGTGCCTGCATTTTTCATGGCTGCTTTCTTAAGCTGTGCTCTTTGTTATGGATATTTATATGGACATGTGCAGGAAAGCACAAACAAACAAACAGAATTGTTGTCTGAGCACTTTGTTTTATGTTCAACACTTTTGATGCTGTAGTGTCTTCCTCTGATGTGTTGAACATTAAAGTGCTTGGCCAATTTTTAAGTTTCTTTGTGGTTTCTTGCATATATATATATATATCACACATTTAATGATTTTTGCCCACATATATTATTTTTTGACAACAAGAGAGAGAGAGATTGGATGGGTGAATAGTTGGTCAGATAAATAAACATTAATATATATATATATTAAATATACTGCAAGTATATTTATATATATATATATACAATTCATTATATATGTATGTATGAATTTTTTTTTGCGTGCAAGTTTTTAAGTTTTATGTTCTAAAAATGCTAATTATATTGCCAGTAGAATCAAAATCAAAATCAATCAAAATATTAAATATACAGAAACAAATCTAAGAATAATGAGCAATATATTGATGCATTGCTTTATTTGTGTTGATGAGGCCCTCATCAATCTTATCCGTAACAATTTCTTAGTCACATGTCCCTTCTTTTTTTTTTTCCCCAAAAATTCTGCGATTCTGAAAAATGTTTATCTTTTAACCTTGCGGGATGTTTTATTCTTTATATTCATCCGCCAGAGGGCTGAGAGCATGGTTAGGCTCTTGATTAATTCATTGTTTTAAAAAGAAAAAAGGTAAAGTACCCCTTGTCTCGCAAGTTTATAATTGCATGTCTCGCAAATAATGCCAGGCTAATGTACTGTAGTAGATATACCAGTAGCAATATCCTATGGTTCTTTGAGAATGATTATTTTGTTTATAAAATTGTACTGCTTGTGTAATGTCTGGAGATTATCTGCATATTGATTTAAGACTTTCATGACCTACCGGTACTGTATTGGGCAAAGGAGGTCACTACATTTAGTGAGTACCTCCCTTTCACACAAGATATTGAATATGGAGAAGACTTTCTACCACTTGAGCACCTGAGAACTTCAGATTAGCTGTAACTTCCTCAATTCCTCCATTGTAAACAAATATTTAAAGTACCATATTTTCTAACCAAGAAGAATTGGGGCCTTGCAATGCAGCCAGGAACCAGATCTGTTCCCAAACTCAAAAAGATTCTGTTCATTTTAAAAGCATGGGGCCCAATCATATACAGTACCATGAACAAGAGATTTTGCAATTAATCAGCAGCAGCAGGAAGGCAAAACTGAGAGAACCAGTAGAGTACATGACCATGCACCAAGAAGGTGCATGGCAAAATGCACTCGAAGCTGGAAAGAAGATGTATTACACATTACCAGTGATGGTTACCAAAGGGAAGTTGGGCCAAGGAATGGAATTCAACCCCATTCTAGTGCTGGAAGATGGGACACACACACACACACAGGGAGTACTTGTTTTTTCCTGAGGAGGAAGGAACCCTTCTTCCCAACCTCTGTGAAAAGAGGAGGAACTGAACGGCAATTGCCAGCATGAGAGACTACCATTTATTAGGGCCCTCAACAAGAGGAGGGAGAGGCAAGTCATATACTTAGTGAGCTGGAAAAAAGCCAATACAACATTTGCAGACAGGAATAAAGCAGAGCTAAAATGTTCCAGGCCTGAAGCATCATAGGTCAAAAGGATCACAAGGGATTCTGTGATATTACCATACAGTATTAACTGAGTACAGAGACTTTTACTGGTGATATGGAAGAGCTCTGACCCAAGGTTTGGCCACAGCTGCATAAGTTTAATTGCAGGGCAGATATTTGACCAAGGCTGCCACCATACTATACACACCAGAGGGAGAAAGATCTTAAAGCCAAAGCAAGAATGTTGGAGGCAGAAGAAAAAAAGGGTTAAAAAACATTATCTGTCAAGCTTCATTGAGCAGAGTGAGACCAGTGCCAAGAAATATTTTCATTGCCTATAAAATTAGGAAATAAAAGCAAATGCATTAGTCAATGCTGTCATAAGGACTTGTAAGTCCAACCCACAGTAAAGTGCACAGGAAAAGACCTGGTAACAAAAACAGCTCTTGGCTAACCCTACCCTAACCTTGTCCACACAAAGGACAGAAATGGACAAGGGAATCTCATGACAGGAATAAATTCTATATTATCAACAGACAACCTGCAGCCAAGTCAATCAGGATAGAATTTGAAGTGGTTGGGCAAGAAGGTTCTGTTTTGCCATCATCAGTTTAGCTGTCTCTTTAAGGCCAAGTTAGACTTGGAAAGGCATCCGAGTTTATGTAATGCCCTTCTCTCCATATTCTGGGCTGGATTGAGTACTCTTTAGTGTCTCCCTGGCACCAGGGACACATAGTGGGGGGGGGGGGGAACACCTTGAGAAATTCCCTACTGGAACTGTGCAAAATATTAACTAGCCTCTGACTCAGTAGGATCGTAACCAGAGGTCAGTAAGATTATGCCTTGGTACACTAGTGAGATAGCTCAGAAAGTAGAATTAAACTTTAGGTAATTTGCATAATCTGCATTGAATACTAATATTTAAGGCAATATAAATTTCTTATGCAGAGCGCTCATTTTCTACAGATTGTCAATGTACCTATATTACTTTATCCAGACAGAAGCTAATTTTACATACATTTAAAAATTTCTGGTGAGAGTACATTGATAATGGGTACATACATTATAAAAGTGTCGTGCTAGAAGTATTAGTAAAATTTCATGTGAAGACCTTGCTGAAAAATGTTATCATACTTTTTATAGTTTGAGTAGACAACAGAAAAGCATATATGATGACAAAATATTTGAGCATTAAATATTTTAAATATAAAATAGCTTGCTTTTGTATATTATTTTACCATTATCTCTAAATGCAGAATAAAATTAGACAAAGGGTTTATGGTACTTTATCATTTTCAGAAGGGGGCTGGGTGGATGGATTCACTCCAGAATCAGAAGATATGTCCTCTCCGGAAATGGAGGACCTCGAGGACATATCTATGGATACCAGCATTGGTCCTGAGGGTAGACCGCCCGGCAGAATTAAGTCAACCACTACGAAACATAAGTGAGTTTATTTGCCTCTTAAAGTCTTTTGGGGCATAAATCCTACATATCTCATCTTTAAATTTAAAGAATGTTATGTTGTATAAAAATTAATCATAAATGTAGCAAGTTCGATGACAAAATGAGTTAGCTACTCAAAGCCCAGTCGATAGAGCTTCAGCCTCCAACGCATGGGTCCATGGTTCGAGACCCTTACAGCCCAGGAGAATGGAATTAGAAACACTGTTGATTACAGTAAAAACCTAATTAATATTATTATTATTATTAGTAGTAGTAGTAGTAATCTTTGTTATTGTTTGTAAAAAAAATTTAGAATCGATCGTAAGACTTGATGAAAATGATAATATAGGAAAAATTTCATTTCATTTTAAAGGATGATTAAAATGGTTGGTGAGCATGTGATGGGGGTGAGATTATGAAAAAACAAACGTATCTGGTAAAATAGAATCTCAATAGAAAAAGGGGAACAAAATTTTAATCATGTTAAGGATTTTTTTTCTAAAGTGTTTAACTTTTTAGTGAGATGCAGAATAGGGTAAATTCTTTTGTAAATATTCATTAATGAAATGGGATTAATTTGTGGGGTGTTGATGTTTCCTCAGTAGTCAAGCTTCATGCACATATGAGTACTATTTTTGAATTGAAACTAAAGTGAAAGATCAAAAGCAAATAACTACAAGGAATTCTAAATAATGCATACTAAATGTTTTATCCAATATACTTACTTCAGACTTTTGATATATAAAATAATTTAACCTGCCGAATAACTCGCTATAATTCAATATTAAATATTATCAAATACCTACAGAGAAGAGCGAACAGGAAACACACTTTACCAAGAACTACAGTTCCAGGAACCTGATGCCTTGGCTGAAATGGATGAAGGAGCAGATATCACAGGTAGTACTCTGATGCAGTTTATAAAAACAATTAAGCGAGCCCCTTAATGTTGCATAGTGTTATTTCATAATTAATGACATTCAACAGAATGGCTTTTTTTTGTTTAGTTGTCCTTCTATAAGTCACAGTAATACATTAAATCTAATGCACAATGCCAAAGCAGTACTGGTGTAGTGAAGAGCAAATGCTGATAATGTGGCTTTAACAAATAACAATGAACCTGTGCATTTGAAACTGGAAAAGTAATGATGTTTTGGTCCATCCTAGACTATGATCAAGTTGAAACACAACAGTGGCCATGGACGGGTCAACATATCGTCACTTTTCGTGACTTAAATATGTGGGCTTAGTATTTACTAATACCTGACATTATCATTATTGTTCTTGGAGAGCATCAAGTAGCTTAGACTATTCATGGAGAAGAACAATTGTGTTCAAAATACAAGTTATTTTTTCCTTTCTATCAGGCTATATATATTATATATTCTGTATTATAATTAAGGTCACCCCGTCTTTGATTGTTGTTGATTGGAACAAATTAAAGAATTTAGTTAGTCATTTGTATCAAATTAGTAATTTGTGGGTTATGGTAGTACTGTAGATTGAATCTATTATTTTGGTCTATATTTCAAAATTATATTGCTTATATAGTGTCAGTGTGTTAAGAAAGATCTTTATAGATCATGAGAACATTCACTCACACACGCACACACCTGCTCCATCCGTTGCTTTCCTTATATCTTCGTCAGCCTCAAGGTTGGCTGCTTGAAGTTGTCTCGTGTTTGTGTGTTCAAGATGTCCTTGTGAGGATTGGATCTCAAAAGCTCATAGTTCTGGATAATTTGTGATGTTTACATTTTATAAATCTATACAGAGTAAAGTTGTTATGTTGGAGGTCACCACTCCCTTATGCCCACTTCCTTAAGGTGAGAAGACACCAGCTGGGTACTGATGAAAGGTTTCCATATGTAAATGATTTACCATTTTCTGTAACCATGACTACCGTTTACTACTACTATTACCACTGCCATTTACTACCACCATCACCACCACTACCATTTGCTACCATCGTCACCACCACTACCATTTACTACTGTACCACCATCACCACCACTACCATTTACTACCACCATTTACTACCACCATCACCACCATTTACTACCACCATCACCACCACTACCATTTACTACCACTGTCACCATCACCACCATTTACTACCACCATCACCACCACTACCATTTACTACCACCATCACCACCACTACCATTTACTACCATCACCACCACCACTACCATATACTACCACCATCACCACCACCTACTATTTACTACCACCACCAATGACTACCACTGAAAAAACTACAAGCTAATATTAATAACGTCTTTTAGCAACAGAAAGTAACATGATGTTTGTCAGTGAAAAGTTCCAGGTACTTAGGTATGGTACAAATCAAGAATGTAAATGAAATACAGGGTTCAAGACACAATCAAACCTTCTCAAAGAAAGAAAACAACATGTAAAAGATCTGGGAATTCTGATGATGTCTGATGGCCTGACATCTAGAGAACTTAACCAAGTAAATATAGCTTTTCAGCCAGGAAAATTAAAGGATGGCTTATGAGAAAGTTAAAATCCAGGGATTCCACTACAATGTGAATACTATTTAAATCACTGGTGCTGTCCCACCTTGAGTAGTGCTTGGTACTCGCTTCCCCTTTCAGAGCAGGAGAGATTTCTGAAATGGAGGGAATTCAAATAACATATGCAGCACTCATAAACATGATAAGGCACCTAAATTATTGGGACTTCCTGAAAGCTCTCGGAATGTACTTTCTGGAAAGGAAATGAGAGTGGTGTCAAATATGTACATGGAAGAATTTGCACAGTAAAATAACATACTGGAGCAAACAATACAAATAGAAATGCAGAATAGAACCAATGTGCAGTAGAGGTGCCATATACACAGTTATAGAGCACTGTATGTACATTAGAGGACCATGTCAGTTAAATACCTTCCCAACAAGCATAACGAATATTGCTGGACTTCTTAAAGAAGCAATAAGACAAGCTCTTGAAAGAAGCACCAGACCAACCAGGTTGTAGTGGATATATGGGCCTGTGGGCTGCTGCAAGCAACGGCCTATTGGACCAAGTTATTACAAGTTGAGCCTTGCCCCAGGCCGGGCTCAGGCAGTAGAAGAGAACTCTTGGAACCATCTCCAAGTAAACTCTTCTAGGTAAACAACCACCACCACCACCACCATCATTTACTACCATCACCATCACTGCCATTAACTACTATGACTGCTACCATTAACTACCACCACCACCTACACTGTTGACCACCTGCTCCATACTATACCCACTACAGCACCTTGTCGTCATTGCACCCTCTGTACTCAGTACACAACTTTTGTTATATCCTGAGTAAGATGGCCTGGGGGGGGATACCTCACATTGGCTGTAATTAAAGCTTATCTAATTTTGCTAAGTTTGCAAGCTCCCAGTGCCTGGAAAGACTAGTTCTATATTTTTTACCTATCACTCTGTCAAAGGATTGATTGTCAATTTGTGAATTGACTCTGTCAATTAATGTATTAATTGACTATTAATTAATAGAGTATTAGTTAATTAACATATTGGAAGATGTCATCTGATAGGTTTTGGCTCTAGGACATGGTTTCATGGCTAATGTTATGTTTTTGGCAAACTAAATATTTAAGCCGAATATCTGCCGAGGTTCACGCCTTTCTTCATGGATTGAAATGTGAACAGGTATATATATATTTACGTACAGAGTGTTGTCACTGTGATCACTTCAGGTCGTATTCAGTGTGATTATTAATAATCCACTTAATTGGCCACATTTTTCTCACCTTCCTAAGTATTAATGTAAATATTTCACAGATAATTCTTTAAAAACATCTGAATGTAAGACAGGAGGATTTTTTAATTAAATCATTTTAACTTTTAGAAAATTGTGGCTAACTGTATGTGAAAATCAGTTAATTTATTTGTTTGAATCATTAATGTACTGCAGGTAATTACAGTAATTATGGAAACGTGAAATATTCTGCATCTTCTGTGGTGGACACAAACAAAATTGGGTTACTCATGTGTGCTTCTTTGAATTACATATTTCAAGATGTGTTTTCCCCATTGTATTAGTGTACAATGTGGGGGAGCACTCCCTTCCTCCTGTGTACAGTCTGAGAGAACCATTCGTTCTTATTACTTCTCTATATTGTCTGTCCAAGTGATTGGGCACCATTTCCTCACTTCTTTCTTGATATCCCAGCTCCTTGTTCTCCTATCCCTTCTATGTGTTGTATAGTCATATTGGCTTAGTGATTTCTCCCCCATAATTATCTTCTCTTTATGGGCTGTGTCATTACTAAGCACTTGTTTGGAGAGTTTTATTAATGGTTTAGAATACACATAGTTTCATTATTCTGTTTTACCTTAACTCTTAAATGATAAGACATGGGCAGTTATATGTATTTGTGTTTCTTTACTATCAAATAACTGTGCAATTGTTTATAATACTTTGTCATGTGATTTGTCTTAAGCTTACCAAACCTCTGTCATCATTTCTTGGGGTAGGTTGCTTTATTAATCATTGTCAGGAGGTGGTTTTTGCCACAAGGAAGAAGAATGTGTCTTAATTGCCGTATAAGATTTCTACTTCATTGAGTCACGGTTGGTGGGTTTTGTGTAACCTACTGTTAATACCAATAGCTTTGTCATCTTTCACATAACTCCTCTCACATTTAAAAGTGATGGATCTTAAAGTTGGAAGAGTAGCACTTGCCCTAAGGTTAGGGGGCAGCCTTGCACAGGTAACCTTGGTTTCTTGGGCACACAGGAGACAATCCTGACCATATCTCACTATACAAAGGAAACAGGTATCTGCTGCAAAATTATTAGTTCTCTAAAGTATTTACATGCTTGTGTAGCCATTGTCAAACAGATTGTTTTCATGTGATATTACATAATATGTTAAGATTTAGTAAAACATTTGATTAAAAATCATTTGAATAGTATTACTTAATATTTTCTAATTGAAAGGTTATCATTCCACAAAGCTGAGTGAACAGCATAGAACATAAATTAGAATTTAAAAATGTTTTTTAATATGAATGGTAGCTGTGTGCAAAGTTCTGTTTGTTTTGCCACTCATTTTGCAACTGGATCATATGAGAAATAGTTGCATAGGTCTTGAAAAAACAAGGACTATTTTGTGTGTTTAAAGTTGTAGTTTTCCTCACTGACGATTGAAATAATCTTTGTGCATTCAGTTTACCAATCTGGGACTAATATCAAAATTTGAATATTTTGGGGATGAGTCTGCTAGCATAATCATTTGTCATTGCGTAATATTTTATGGGTTATTCTCTCTTATGGCTCTTTTTAGAACTTGCGGTTGAGTCATGTAAATTCGTTTTTAAATATCTAAGCTACCAGTCATCACCATGCCATGGTTTGGGATGGACTGTGAAATAAATCTTGAAGGTTTGAGATGGTGGTGTGGCAGTCACAAGTGTGCATGTACTATTGCTGCTGTCAAAAATGAATTACGTAATAAAATGCAGTATATGCGTCATCCAAGATGTATACAGTGAGCATAATACAAATGTTTAAGTAGAGGAGGGAACTGTTAACTTATTTTTGGCAAGGGTGGTGTGAACCACCATTTATTGAAATGGTTGTTTCACAAATAAACCAAATGGTGGCAGACTAGGTGTTCTACTCCTATAATTGCTACCTGAAAATTAATTTGATTTCACTAATTAAAAGAAAGGTATGTTTGTGACCCGTAAAATCAATTAACTTCCATTCTTTGTTTGAAATCCTCGGACACATCAGGTGGCTGGGTGCACCCAGGAGAATATGCATCGTCTGGTTGGTATTGCGCACATCAGTTTGTTACTATAGTACTGTAGCTTGCATCCGAGGACCTGTAGTTTATCGCATGTTAGGGATTCACATGCATGAACAAGGTCATTGTTATCACATGATCCTACTGCAGTACTGTATATCACATTAAGATTTAGTATAGTATCTAGTGCCTATTTCAGCCAATCACAGTTATGTGGTAGTCTTGAACTTCATGGTTTAAAGTTTTTTAAGCTATGAATTAATTAGAGATCTGTTATAGTACATATATGAAAGATATTGGTGTAACAGGTCCTACATAAATTCTGCATCGATGTACAATGCTAAATTATGTCTGGCATTCGTGGCTTAGATATAGTGCTGCCGTAGAATTTCGTCTTAAGCATTTTACTTCACACTGGATATTGTTAAGCTACAGTACATTGTTATAGGTAAAGTAAAATAGAAATTGAGCCTCAATTCTTCTAAATATCCTTAGTCACACCGCCCTTGTTTTTTTAATCGCTCTGCTATACGGTATTTGATTAGTAACAGGCTATTACAGGTCAGTTGATAGAAGGTCTAAACTTAGGTGTAGTTGGTATATAATTTTCCTTGACTTGGGAGGAAAGTGAAGAGTAAAAAGAGATGCATGCTTTTAGGTGCTTGTAGCATCCTGTTGAGCTGCAGAATACAACATGGGTGCTTGTAGCATCCTGTTGAGCTGCAGAATACAACATGGGTGCTTGTAGCATCCTGTTGAGCTGCAGAATACAACATGGGTGCTTGTAGCATCCTGTTGAGCTGCAGAATACAACATGGTTGCTTGTAGCATCCTGTTGAGCTGCAGAATACAACATGGGTGCTTGTAGCATCCTGTTGAGCTGCAGAATACAACATGGGTGCTTGTAGCATCCTGTTGAATTGCAGGCTACAACAAGGGTACTTGTAGCATCCTGTTGAGCTGCAGAATACAACATGGGTACTTGTAGCATCCTGTTGAGCTGCAGAATACAACATGAGTGCTTGTAGCATCCTGTTGAGCTGCAGGCTACAACACAGGTGCTTGCAGCATCCTGCTGAGTGGCAGGGTGCAGCAAGGGTGCTTGCAGCATCCTGCTGAGTGGCAGGCTGCAGCAAGGGTGCTTGCAGCATCCTGCTGAGTGGCAGGCTGCAGCAAGGGTGCTTGCAGCATCCTGCTGAGTGGCAGGCTGCAGCAAGGGTGCTTGCAGCATCCTGCTGAGTGGCAGGCTGCAGCAAGGGTGCTTGCAGCATCCTGCTGAGTGGCAGGCTGCAGCAAGGGTGCTTGCAGCATCCTGCTGAGTGGCAGGCTGCAGCAAGGGTGCTTGCAGCATCCTGCTGAGTGGCAGGCTGCAGCAAGGGTGCTTGCAGCATCCTGCTGAGTGACAGGCTTCAATATAGAGTACATGTTTCTTATTTTCATTTTTATGTGCAGTTTACCTGACAGTTTTCTAAGCTCTTCTTTTCCAGCAAAGTTATATTTGTTTTGCATGGCTTTTTTACTCATGCTAGTTGTTACATTCTTGTTCCTCCTGTGCTATGGTTCTTGACTGCGGTCACTTACCATACACTCCGCACACGTCTGGCCGCACAACAACCTGATGTTTGACACGTGCACATGACCCTTGGGTGTACGTTTGCACATCACTGACGAATGGTGCTGTGCACACGACAGACAGTGGGAGTGAGGAAGGTGGGAACTCTCCCACGTACTCGGGTATGACAAGTGTGCCTTACTGCTTTGCCTGCAAGAAATTGGCGATGGAGAAAAAAAAAAATGAGTCGAGTTTATTAATTTGGAAGACTAGGAATCATGTAAATAATATTCCTTCAGTTTACTGTAATGTTTATTATATTATTAGATTTGGCTCCTTTTTTTTCCCCTGATGCCACTTTCTAAGCTTTGATAGTACTGTAGCTAGATTCTCATTAAACATAATGGGGAATTTGTAACTTTTATGTGAACCAGAGATTATTTAAATAAAACCTAAATATTCTCTTGTTCCTGGTAATTATTTGATTCATATATCACTAATATTAATGTATTTACAAAAAATGTAGTTGGTTTTTACTTGAAAGGTTCTCAAAAGTTACTTTTTTCTCTGTAATTACAATATTATGAAAAGAATAGGTTATTATGGACATTAATTTATAATGGGTATAATCCCCCCCCACCCCCACCCCACATGTACTGTACATAGAATATCTCATGATTATACTGATGGCACATCAACAGTATTATGGGCCCTTGTTTTCCATATAGCTGATAGTATATTTTTGAGTCACAGCATGCAAGTCTGTTTTGAGACAAGAAGGGATTTATCTTGACTATATTTAAGGGGAAGAATGTTAGCATTGGCCAAGGCACCAATGATCAAGGATTTAGAATCAAGCATGCAGGTTGCTCCTTCTCTGCATGCATTGGGCCATAGTTATTGAATTAAGGGACTAAGGCTGGCCCATGTGTCATTCGTGCTATTATGCCTTTAATGAGTGTTGATTGATGCGTTGACAAACACTACTACTTTATTTTTTATGTTGATAAGCCATAAATATACTGTACTTTATTGTATAAAATGAAGGTCAAATTAAAGAAAAGTTACAAAATGAGTGGAGCTCGCATCTAAAGGTTTAACTCTTAAAGTTCCCGCTTGACAGTTTCAAGATGAGATTCATTGTAGTTAAGGGAATTAGCTTTCTTAGTAGTAAGATAGGATTATTTGGCACTGACAATGAATTGGTCAGTAATTTGTGAGTTAATAACCATATATTTGTATTTATTAATAGTAATATGTGTTCATATATTATCTGAGTTTATAATTCAGAAATTATAAGTCATTGCTCAAGATATTACATTTAGATTTACTTACCATATAGTCTAAGAGCTCACAAATTAGTAATCATTAAGCTTAGATTTGAGCTTGTCACAATGAGTCTCAGGATATGTTTGATTTAACCTGGCTGTAAGCAGAGCATGAGAGCTTTGTGTTTTGTCTGTGTGAGTTGTGAGAACTAACACACGTGTGGTTTTCCTCCCTCGTTTACCCCACCTCATCACCTTCTCTGCATCACCAACAACACTGCACCTTAAATGGCCCAAATATGGACGCGGATCATTTTACGACAACAGTCACAGACAACTTCTTTGGTAAGGCAAAATTTCCCTTTGGTTTGTCAAGTTTCTCAAAATAAAATCTACAAAATTAGATAATGAAAATAGTAGCTATATTGTTTGTGTAATTAATACCTATTTTTGTCTCGACATTTTGTGATCATCGGTCCCCTAACTGTTTTAACTTTGCCATCCAGAATGTTGTCTTAAAAACACAACCTCACTAGTGATTAATAGATGATACTTCCATTTTAGAAATACAGTCAAATAATCAAGCTAAAGTTGTATGTATTTATAAACTATCATGTGTTATTTGCAGGAATGGGTAAAGAAGTGGAAAACCTTATCATGGAGAATAATGAGCTGTTAGCTACAAAGTAAGTCAAATGTGTAGTGCTTCAGTTTGATGTACCTTGACCCCCTGATGGTTTGATGCACCTTGTCTCGTCTCACCCTTGCTTGATCCTAAATCATCACTGTTCATTACCTCAGACACGCACGTGTCGGAGATAACTGCCGTTCATCCTGTAAACGTTCCTTTCCACCGCAGCCTGAGACACAAGTAAATAGAGATCAAACTAGACATGCTTTGTGGTAAACACATAAATGGTTTCATAAAGACTGCTTTGGCTCCCTTGCATATCATGGTATATAAAGTTATAACATTGCCGCCCCCTTTTAGTGGCTGGTTGAGACACTCACTGAATGTTTTGTTTTGCAGGAATGCCCTAAACATTGTGAAAGATGACCTTATTGCCAAAGTAGATGAACTAACAAGGTAAAGTGTTTAGTGTTTTATATCCTAATGGTTTGATATTAATTACAAATAAACCTCATTTCAGGAATTTCCATTTTAAAAGTATAATTGCAGAGTTAATGAAAAGCTATTGCACGATGGTGTTTTCCAGCACTATATGAAGATGTAGGTTAAGAGTGTTAACATAGTTACTCCACTAAAGTGCATCGTATAGTCTCTCCAACTCAGAAATAAGTGTTGGCTCCGACTTGGTCAGTTGGCACAAAATGTAGTTTTGAATGAAGCAACATTTGTTGTTATATAATATCGTTCACCAGTTTGTAAGTTGTCATTTAATATCTGATGTATGAAAGAAGCATTTAACAGAGAGCAAGATGCTTTTCTGTCATGTGAACAAGGTTTGCTAGTAAAGTAACTTGACAGCCACCTGCTCCTATTATGCCAAAGTAGATATCCAACTGCTAGGTGTATCCAAACAGTAAGATCAACTTGTATAACAAAGTTTGCTAGAAAAGGCACTTGATAACCAGTGCCTCCTATTATGCCACAGTAGTCATCCTAATGCTAGGTATAGCAAAAGGCTAGTGTCACATAAAATAAGTAAAACAATTTTGTTTAACCCCTTCAGTACAACGATTGTCAATGGTGCCATTGGCTGTGAAAAAAATCAATTATATATATATATATATATATATATATATATATATATATATATATATGTATATATATATATATATATATATATATATATATATATATATATATATATATATATAATAAATAAATAAATAAATAAATATATAAATAAATAAATAAACAAACTGACAACTCCACACCCCAGAAGGATTCGAACCCAGACAGCCAGGAGCACCATGCACCTTGGTGTACCTGGTACCTTAATTAAGTACCTGGTAAAATGTTGGGAGTTGTGAGACTATTTATCCAACATCCAACAGCTGCATTTGTGGTGGTCAACTTGGGCATAGATATTTCATCGAATCACCTCACTTGGTGGGGGCCACGTGAGCAACACAAATTCATATTTGTGTTGGTCACGTGGCCCCATTTGGTTTGCTCACATGGAGCTGCCTCATGTGGGCAGTAGGCCTTCTGCAGTGTCCTTTATTCTTATGTTTTTATATTTTTACTGATTGAGTACTGCATATAGGCCTGTTCAAGGGGCAGATCAAAGGAAGTGTCTTGCAACCCGCTCCCTTGCAACTATTGTGTCTGGGAACATCACCCGCAAAATGATTCAGACATTGGCATAAAGACCAAATTATGATTTGACATAATCCCAGGCCTCTGGTAGATGATAACTTCATCGAATAGCAAGCAATTAAAAGCAATAGCAGAATTTTTTCATGAGTTTTAATTAACTCCAATAAATCCTTATAGATATACGGTATTACCTGTATAATCATATTTACATCATTTGTATCTCAACACGGGCAATAATAATGAAGATCATTGTATGATAACACATTACCCCGGGTATTAACACGTGTTAATAACTGCACTCTAAAGGTTAAATATTTACTCGGTCGAATGTAATGATAGACTTTTGGGTGCCCCAGTGCATTGGCTGTGGTGTTACAGAAACATCTATAGAACCGTGCTACTTGGCAGTTTCAGCTTATTTCGAGTAACACTTGAAGAGGCTGAGAGTGCTATTTTGTTGTCTTTCTGCTCGAGATCTTTCTGCTTTGAGATCTTTCGCTGGACTTAAGGAGTTTGTATTTCCTTGCACAGAATAATTGCAGGGTCTCACTGAAACCAATCTTATGAATCTGCTAAGATTCATTTCTGCAGACCTGGTAGCTTATTACCTTAGGGAATGACTGCGTGACAAGCTCAGAAAGGTGCTTTTCATAGTCTTCTCTTTGTCTACAAATGATAAACCCACTTTTGTAAATGTCTTAGGTAAGTAAAATATTTCACCTTTTTATTTTTAATATAAATTGTAAGAAAATTGTAAAGAAAATATAATAATTAATTTTATTTTTGTGTAAGTTGGCCATATCCTGGTACCCCACTTCATTTTTCCTAAAATGCTCATGCATATGCTATCTCCAGTTCCCGCCTCTTCACTTTCTAGCCTTGATCTCTTTCTTACATCACTCACAAGTGCCATTATTCACCAAATCAATCACAAAACCATAAATACTGGTACCCTGTATATAGTACTTCTCTAGGAAATGCAGATAGTAAGCAAAATGATCAGCAACAGTGATACAAGGGAAAACACAACTTGAAATGATAATTTATTCTTCTGGTAGAAAGAAACAACTTCACTGTGACACCTGCAATAAAGCTAGTACTGTATGTGGGTTTTGCACAAGATACAAACTTGTCAACACCCTCATCAAAAGCCGAACCAGCAACAAGGTCACTGTGGCATTTTACAGTATTGTGTGTTACAAGCTGATAAGCCATAAATAAGCCTACACATACTGACCAAGTATGTGTAGGTAAAATATCCTGTAACTTGTATCGGAGGATTTATGAGCATTAGTATGACTGCTGTATTGATAGCACTAATAATAACTGTTATTAGTTATACTATGTTATGGTATTAGTGGCATTACCAGGAGTATATCAGGAACTTCAGGTATGGTAAACTCCTCATCAAATAAAAAAAAAAACATGAAGACTGTGTATAGAATTTACAGCCATCAAGCACTACAATTTCATTGAACAGAATATAGGAAAATTAGCATTGTTGCCAGTCTTGCCAAACAAATACTTACAGTAAATATAAATTAAAGCACACAATCCTTCACATTTCTAGCTCTATCACACCTTCATCTCCGTAATCTCGACCCTCTTTCACCATCATTTCTTCTTCTTTTCCCAGTGTTTTTTATTTTTTTTTAGAATTAGTCCTATATAATGTGGAAAGTTTTTATTAACCCTGACAGGTGTAGTATTTTCTCCAAATAAGTTGTACACTCATCTTCGTGTTTCTCTGCATCATTAGCAACATTTAGTATAATCTATGTTATCTACATTTATTGCTAGTAAGTATTCTTATACATTTTTATCTTAACCTCTTATAGTGAGCAGGAGATCTTACGAGAAGAGATCAAGTCCCTGAACGCTGTGAAATCCAGATTAAAATTACGGATTACCGAGTTGGAGGATGAGGTGAAGAAGATCAAGGAGGAAGCTGAGAAGAATGCCAAAGCTAACAAGTCTGATGATGAGGTGACTATTAAAGCTAGTGTAGTAACTATATACAGTACTTGATACTATAGCTCAGGGGGGTGGCCAAACTTGCTTTCTGTAAGAGCCACAAATGATAAAGCTCAGATGTTTGAGGGCCACAACTTCTTACTGAACAATGTCAACAAAGTCTGTTGGCTATTCATTAATAATTTTAACTCATTGAACTTAGTTTTCCTCAAGTCTGATTTAGGTGGGTAATCATATGAAAATTTTTTGTAATGAATTTCATAGTGGCATTTCAAGTTACGGGCTTTGTAATGACTGAGTGGCACTTGGCAGCTTATGCACATAGGTTTACTTTCTTTAACTGTGAATGCAAACCGAGTTCCAAAGGTATCGGAACTCTTTATATAGCTGCACATTTCTTGAACTGGATTCGGGTAGAAATTTCTAGAAGGTTTGAATTCCCTTGAATTTTTCATTAGCTGCATTTTAAAGGTAAAAGAGCCACAGTTTGGCTACCCCTGTTGTAAGGCATTTTTTTTTTAACAAATCAGCTACGTGTTTCTATTGTTGCAAAAAATTTCAGAGCTGCTCTTTTTCCCTAGGAGGACGTTCCAATGGCTCAGCGTAAACGGTTCACAAGAGTTGAGATGGCACGTGTTCTTATGGAACGTAATCAATACAAGGAACGGTTCATGGAGCTGCAAGAAGCTGTACGCTGGACTGAAATGATCAGAGCCTCAAGAAATGATCCAAATGTAGATAAAAAGAACAAACAGACTATATGGAAATTGTAAGCTAAATTTTTGTTTTTATATAAAACTTTGAATGAATTCTAGGATTAAAAATATGGTTTAAGTCCTTTAAAATTGTTGTGTTAAATCCACACATGCTTGATGAAGCCCCTCACAAATAATTGCCATGATAAGAGCTTTCTTCATTTTGTTAATAATGTCAATTCATCAAGTATAAAATTATATTCGTGTATAGGAGAACTCTCATCTGGACTCTTGCCGTCTTCCAGAAACACAACTGGAATGTGAAAGAATGTATTTTGAACGTTGTATTTCGCACATGTAATTTTTTTTTCAGTGTGTTGTAACTGTTGTTTGTTAGTGATGCTGTGTAATGTAATGAGTGAACGAGTGCTATTTATTTCAATATCTTTAATCTTTTTTCACTATACCTGGTATTGATACCCATTTTTCCCTTGAGTTGATGTCTCCCTACCCCCATGAATGTGGGAAATGGGGCCATGGTACTGTGTGTGTGTGTGTATAGTTCTATATGTCCTTACCCAGTTGTTTATGTATGTATCAATATGTATGTTCGTAAGGTGAACATCACGGTATTGATTGAGCAGCTTGTATACAGTAAATATTCACCTCATCCTTTGTTAACTTGAACTGTAGTAATGTATCTTGTTTCCAGTGATCTATATGAGACATTAATGACATTATAAGACATTTGTTTTTGTTTTTCAGCTTTAGTAACCTGTTTAGTACATCAGAAAAGCCACAGAGAAAGCCTCTTCCTTACGGTAACGTGCGCTACAGTGCCCCTGCCCATCAGGTCACACCGGCGCTGGACACGATGCGCAGGAAAAACCTGTCAGACCACAGACGCAAAGGTCTTGAGATCTTCGATACAGGATTGTAAGTTGTCCTGTGTGTCAGTTATTGTAATCTGTGAATATATTTAATACAATTTTTTTTTTTCCTGTCATAGCAGTTGGTGAAACAAATTAAGGATGAATTATAGTCTCCCTAACTGATATTATCTCAAATATTTTATCACTAAGAGATCCTAATTATGCTGAAAATTGCAGAAATCTTATGTTGAAATTCATCTGAAAAATACATTCATGTGTTGATTTGTTGAAACAAGCATATGCATACATACACAAAACACTCATTCACACTGACTCACTTACGTATACTGACTCTCACTCATTGATTTAACTTATTGACTTAAACTTATTCACTCATTTTTTTTTTTGT
The DNA here is from genome assembly GCF_040958095.1 of Procambarus clarkii. Lineage (NCBI taxonomy): Eukaryota > Metazoa > Arthropoda > Malacostraca > Decapoda > Cambaridae > Procambarus > Procambarus clarkii. Next base: position 4,459,693 of record NC_091164.1, read on the forward strand.
TACACTAAGACTAAGATTCATTATGAATGTCATTGATGTTTCTAGTGAACCTGCAAGCTAAATGATATCTTTCCTCAGCTTATCTAAGTCTGACCCTAGAAACTCATGGGAACAAATAAGTTCATCAAATAAATAAGGAATTGTCTTTATTTTGTACTAAATTACCAAGTTAGAATCATGTTAATAACAGAATGAAGCTGGAGCATCTTTGTGCCAGTGACCTTCTTGTAGTCACTTAACTGGATTTCACACGTATTGATGTGTTGAGCAAAGTTCCAAATACAAGTTAGCCTAGGAATTAACGATTACTGATAGTAATATTCTAGAGAATGAAGGGGGAGGGGAGGGTCAGGCCATAGAGGAGAGTGGTGCATACTGAAGATAAGAGCAAACTTGTGCCTCATATAAGGTTTGCAACCCCTGCTATCAAGAAGGTATGAAATGCATCTTAGGGCTTTAAGTTTCTTGGCTGTCATACTTGCTAGGTTCATCATGTAGCTCGTCATGGACATTGAAGAGTCAAACCTTTTCCCCAGTATGTCATCTGCATCACTGAGCACTAGATTTTATGATCATTGCCTGCATTTTCTCTACCACAAATGTAACTTGCCATTGTTAACCCAAGGAGAAAATTGCTGTATGTTGTTGATTAATGAGCCTCGTAACAGTTGACATTTCCTTACTTGTATGTGTAAAGGTTAGTGCGCCATCATCGTAGGCTAGAGCCTCAGGAACATAGAGTAGCAGATCATTAATCTAGACATTCCACAGCAAGAGGCCAGGCACACTGCCCTGTGAAACATTGGTACTAATGAAGTGGCTTTCAAATTCTGCTACACTAAGGACCACCCTTAGAGACAATTCTGGAAGGTAGTTCCTAATTAGTTGTAATATGGAGTCTGTGATAACTGGCATGTGAAGCTTTGCAAGTGGACCGAGATATCATATGCAGTCAAAGGCACCTGCAGTGTCCAGTGCAACAACACAGCTGATCATTTAGTCATCCAGTGACTGATGACAGTGAGGATATTTAACAAATTATCAGAAGTAGAAACCTTTCCTGAAACCATGGAGGGAAACTCTCCCTCCCTCATACTCTCAGTTAATGTGGATAGGACTAAATCCATAGTACCACAGAATTTCAACCTTGGAATTTAATTAATGTACATTAATGGCATCGTTATTTTGTTTAACCCTGTCGACCAAGGTGTTAAATTTACATGCTGGTGAAGTAATTTGATGAATTATTTGGGATGAAAATAAGCATCCATTGAAGAAGATTATTAGCACAATATTACAAAAAGAGTGACTTTGTTGATTTGAATATAATTTTAGACTTGGATGGACCATAAGATGTTACTAGATTTAATTTTGAAAGTCAAAATTTACTTGAAGGGTAGAGGAGAATGAAGCTTCAGAGTAAGAGTGGTTTGTAGAGCAGGTGTTGTTACTGCCATAATACTTGCACAAGATGAGCATGGGAGTATGAAACAAATTACTGTATACATTAATTCTCAGGAAGATTTTTTTTTTTTTTTTATTATTATTATTTTCTACCACAGACGTGGCCACACATTTACAATGCTAACCAGCATATATACATTTTCTTCTGTCCTCCATGGACAGGGTTAGAGAAGTGTTAAACATACAGTTCAAGGGTTTATTGAACACTCAACCACAGAATGTGATTCGGTGCTTTTAAAATGCTAAGCTAACCTACATACGTAAATACATAGATACACAGATTTACGTATGCCCTACATAAAGTATTAGATGTGTCTTTTACATAGCTCAGGAAGATTGCATGAAGGACTATTTGCCCCAAATCCATCTTGAGGTGATAAATCTTTGTGAAGTGCAGGTATATCAGTTTAAGTGGCACCATGGATAATTCCTTTAATATTATCAGAATGCAGGTAATGAATTTAATACCAAAGACATAAGGCAATATGCACAATGAGATCACAATAGTGTGATAAATCTACGAAAAAAAAATTTGGAGCATGTTTTGAGATATAGGAGTCAGACTAGACAGGGCATTGAAAAGTTCATTTTTGGGTGATATGGATACATGGGGATGTGTCAGAGTTTTGGAAAGGTGGAGATTTTTGTTATCACAGTTTAGGACTTAGGACTAGAGAATATGGAGCAAGACTGCACATGAAATAGAGCGAGTTTTGATAAAACTGTTGATGCCAAGTATGTATAAATGGTTTATTATGGAAGACTGACTGGAGACCACTCATAGTAGAAGTGAAGCATGCAGTTAATTGAACCAAAAACTGAATTTTTCAGATAGAAAAGTGGCTGGATGAGATATATTAAAGTGTTGTGGAAACCTTAGAACCCATTATTGTCATTCAGAGAATAAAGTGGTAGTTTTCAGCCTAGTTACCTCAATAAATTTCCATGTAAAGTGTTGCATGTATATTAACATTTCAGTATCAGACTTGATGTGCGTTCCTCGGCATGTAAATTTAAAATATATTTCCACTTATTTTTCTTAGTGTGTTGTTCAGTGCAAATAAGCCAGCCATTTTTGTATGATTTTTAATTTGTTTGCAATTTTGTTTTTAATGACAAACATGATAACAAATTATCATGATAGGTATATTGCTTTACCACTGATTAGTTTGAGATTATTTTTGTTATTAGTTTATAAAAGTGCACACTATTTTTCTCTGTAGTTTAAATGCACTATTTTAAATGTGGGACTTTGGTAGTTACATGTCACGTCTCACTATTGCTTAACATATATTTTTATTTCATTTCTGTCCCCCTAGATTGTTTCCTTCACTTACTCATAGTTGCGGGTCAAGCATGTGGCCTTTTGTTGTAGTGTGTTGGAGTGCTTAGAGGAAGATTTATCATTAATGTTCTCTTGTCAAGTTTTTAGAATATTGTAATATTGTTCTTTTCATATATTTATCTTGCCAAGTCTCCCGTAGGGGGAGAAAGTGGGGGGGTTGTTTAGTGCTTGATACATGGAGATTAACTTCACCCACTCCCCATAAAGATGACAAAAGAATCATCTCAGAAACTCCACACATAAAAATACAAAGCTCTCCATTATCCACATCCCAATGAAGCAAAACTACCAAAGAACTGTTGAAATCTAGCCTTTAAAATGAGCTTCTGAGATGTGGGGGAGAGCATTGGGAGCCAGTCGGCCGAGCGAACAGCACACTGGACTTGTGATCCTGTGGTCCCGGGTTTGATCCCGGGCGCCGGTGAGAAACGATGGGCAGAGTTTCTTTTACCCTATGCCCCTGTTACCTAGCAGTAAAATAGGTACCTGGGTGTTAGTCAGCTGTCACGGGCAGCTTCCTGGGGGTGGAAGCCTGGTCAAGGACCTGGCCGCGGGGACACTAAAGCCCCGAAATCATCTCAAGATAACCTCAAGATAAAGCATATGACCAATATTTCCAAAATGATAAAAAGCAACTGCAATAACATTGTAGGCTGGCACTCCAAACTGGGGCAGTAAAGGCAGAAGATTAAGTCCCAGCCCATGTCAGGTGTGTGCAAGCCCAAGTCTTGGCCACTGTCACATAAGCTTTGAGCCAAAATAAGGATCACATCTGGTCACCTCCCAGTGGCAACAAAAAAATTTACCTGAGGCCAAGAGCTATCTTTAACCTGGCAGAGGCAGAAAAGGTGGCCTTTGTGGGCCATTGAACACTCTTCCAAGCTTCCTGTATCAGTATTAAGCCAGCACATGAACACATCTCATAAGTTAGCCTGGGTGCAGCATGACCGTCTCTGTTATGCCAAATTGTGCATGGAAAGGCTTTTGAGAAAGTTTGATGATAATACATTTCCTAATTACATTCTGAGCTGAACAGTATTTTCTATTGTTTCCCTGGCAACAGTATTACGAGAAGCAACAGTTTGAAAAGTTGCCTGCTGTACGAGGGCAAAATATTGACCTTTCCTTACTGTGTCAGATCCTAACCAAAGGTCAGTAAGACTTAGAGGAATAACTTTAACCAGAATACTACTTATGATTAAGAACATTATTTTGTTCAATAAAACTTTTTACAGTCTGTCCACATGGTATATGTTTAATTTTCTCTGCTGTTAGGACTAAATGATAATCCTTTTCAAAAGCACTCCTTCAGATCCCCGCACTCTGTCCCACTAACTAAGGTATTGCACTTGGTGACGTGTTCAAATGAATCATTTTGTTATTTGTTTTTCTCCTCCCCATCCTTTGTCCTTCACCTGCCCAAACCTGTTACACACTTTATACATCATCACACACAACCTACCTTGCACTGCAACTTCTGCCTTGCACATCCACCACAATGCACAGTGACAGTTCCGAAGATGTGAGTCGGGAACCATCCCCCCTCACATTCCTCTCCCCCACCATCAGTTCCTCAGAGAAGCTGCAACAACGGCGGGCCACTGAAAGAAGAGAACAATACAAGCAGGTCCGTGCACATGTAAAGAAGGATGATGGTCGAATGCAGGCATATGGGTGGAGTCTGCCTGCTAAGACAGGTCAAAAAGCCATTGAGGGTCCCCAGGCCCAACCCAAGAGCTCTTCTTCCACACATGTGCCTGTTCCTGTACCTGTATACTGTCGTCCACTTATGGAGAAAGAGCCAGGAATGAAGGTATGAATCAGTGCATATTTTGGGAGAATCCATGTAAACTGCACGAGAGAGGTTATTAAATTACTTAAACTATTACTATCATAGATTCACAGTACCATACTTGTTTTCTCTTATCATTCAAAGATTACTAATGATATTACAATTATGGTCGATTAATTAAATGAGGCACTCTGTGCAATAATTAGATAAGCTTCAAGATTAAAAATAGTGTGTCGAGTATAACAAAACATCTCTCTTTTTTTATTCGGGGGAGGGGCTTAGTGACTCTCCAGAACTTATTCACTGGTACCTCGGGACCAAATTCAAACAGTTTTAAGAGACTGCTACTGTTGAAAATAAATTATAACTAAATAAGATTGAGTCATTATTTGCATTTCAAGTAAGATGCTGGTAGTCTGTAGATATATATTACCAGACATTTTGATATTTATGTTTAAATCCAGTTATTTAAAAAAAAATGAAAGATTCATCAAAGAATTTTGTATTTTTTTTACAGCATCATAATTTTTTTATCAATACATCACTTAATGGTTGCAGATTTGGTGTGCTGCTGGTGTGAACTTAACTGGAGGAAGAACCAAAGATGGTGGGAATATCGTAGGCGCCAGTGTCTTCTACTCTGGCGACACGGAGACGACAATAATTAAACCAGAAGATGAAATTGACAAATTAGACATGGAACTTAAGGTTTGTTAATTTTGTATCTTGATTCTAATTTGCATTTGATTACAGACAGGTTAGGTTTAGTTAACCATGGAAGATGACAAAAAAGAAAAAAAAAAAGTCTATGGACACAGTTCCCAATTTGGATATTTAGTAGTTAGCAGAAAACTAGCTGGTTATCCTTGCTTTTTGCAGTTATTTTTTGTAGAAGGTAGGTAATTATCAGGAGAAAGTACCAAGCCATTATCATTATATAACCCTATATAGCAAGGGGATACAAGAATTTAAGATTGGACGAAGGAATGGTGCCCAACCACTTGGACCCTCAGGGATCTGATGATGTCCTGCATGAAGCGAGGCCATCGCTGTACTGACCAGTCCAGGTGGTGGTCTTGTAGGAGCGGAATATTGATGTATATTATAATGCTCTTTGGTGTCAAACTTTAACACCTCTGATTGTATCTATGTTTCCTATCTGCCAGATGCTTCCATACACAGTACACTGTCTCTCCAGTTACTGAAGCTTACCTCTCCATCTTATATACTGGCCTTTTGTGTGGAAAAGTATCAAAACATGTTTTGACAGTCTAGGAAGATGTAGTCTGTACAACCTTCTTTTTGTGACATATCTTGGTGATCCTGTTTTAGAACTATCATGTCTGTCAAACTGTTTTCTCCTCGAAACTGTATTGCCCCGCTGTTATGAAGTTAATTTTCTTTGGGTGGTTAACTATTCTCTTCTAGGTAACCCTGACTAGACAACTTGGTTGGTTATGGCCAGTGTAGTGGCTCATTACTAAATGGTAGTTAGCACTGATGACTGATTTTCCTTACGGTTCCGATGATTCCTTAGAGTGTGTGTGTATTGGTTGGATTATTTTGTTCTTTTGTCTAAACAGGGAGCAGTGTATCGGTGGTGGATTTAGATACTGTGCACCCACTGTCTCCCTACCCCAAGTATATGACCAAGTCATTTGTAAAGTTTCTTGTCGTGATGGGAAAATGTTGATCGGAGCCTGGTATGATCAACAACTTGGTGTGCCTGGTGTGGTAACAACGAGCCTGGTCCTGGTTGGACCAGCACTTGTTATTGTTTCTTTTCTATGATACAACAAAAAAGTTCAATACTAGGCCTATAGTGTTGACACCTTGTAAAATATCATTCTTGATTAGAACAAGTTATTTATTGATCCCAATTAAATAATGTTTTTTAGGTGGAAAATAAAACAAGAAAATTGGTTTCCTAAATATTTACTTTTAGATTTTCTTTCTGATTATTATGTTTCTTATATAAAACAAAGCTCTCTCCACATATATATATCTATATATTTCTTACAAAAACTATCTAGATAGTTTAAAAAAAGGTACTGCATTTCATTTTGGATTAGATATATTCCCACCAGATGGCAAAAGTATTGGAATGTGGAAGCATATTTAATCGGTGGTGAAATAGTGCTAAATAAAATAATATATGGAAATCTTTTTCAGAGAAGGGTAAATCAAGTTGAAAGTTTCACTAAAAGATCATTTTAGTTGTCCACTAAAGTTGAATGTTTCAACCAAAGATTTCAGTACAGATGTCACAGTTGCATGAAAAGGGAGCAAATTTGGTTGTTATATGAGTTAATTATAATAATTTGTACATAGTGATATAATAGGGAGGATAGTTTCCCAGAGCTTTAATTCCTGTTGCTTTTGACAGGAACATGAAAAAGATAGAAAAGAGGGTGAGCTCCTGGAACAAACTCTCTCATCCCTGGTCTGGATATGTACGTCGACCCACTCAATTAGTAAAGTTACTGTCATTGATGCCAACAATCCAGCAGACATCCTTGAATCATTCCATGTTTGCTCCTCACATCTCCTCTGCATAGCTAGCGTTCCAGGTAAGTGAAATCGATTGAAGGTTACATATTCATTTACACCTGGAGAGAAATGGTTTAATAACAGACAGTATGACTTTTGAACAGGAAGATGCTGTGTAACAAATCTACTTAGTTTCTATGATGGAGGCACAGAGATTTTACAGGAAAAGAGATGGTTGGGTTGACTGCATTTATCTGGACCTAGAAAAGGCTTTTGACAGAGTCTTTACAAGTGGTTATTCTAAAAACTGGAACACACTGGAGTGATGGGAAGATTTCTGACATGAGTGAAAACATTTCCTGACAGAAAAATAGGGGCTGTAATCAGAAGTAATGTATCAGACTCGACAAATTTCTACTAGTGGAGTATCACAGGGTTCAGGTCTAGCACCAGTAATATTCATTGTCTGTGGGAATGATCTACCAGAGGAAATACAGAATCACATGAATGTGTTTGCTGACGATGGTAAACTACTAGGGAAGATAAGAGACTTAGACAATTGGCATGCCTTTCAAGATGACCTGGACAAAATAAGTGTACAGAGCAACACTTGGTAGATGGAACTAAGCGTGAATAAATGCCACGCTATGGAATGTGGAATAGGAGAAAATAGGCCTCACATGACCTTCAAATTATGTGGAAAGGTTTTAAACTACACTGATAGAGAGAGAGAGATCTAGAGACTGTCACCAGAGGACCAAATAAAGACAATTGCACAAGAAGCCTGTGCCAAGCTTTCTAAATTTAGAATCACTTTTAAATATATGGGCGGTGAAACATTAAAGAAATTGTTTACTACTTTTATGACTGCAAAATTGGAATATGAAGTGCTTGTATATTGCCCAGATCTCATAAAGCAAAAACTGGAAAAGGTGCAAAGACATGCTACTAAATGGCTTCTTCAACTGAAAAACAAGAGCTACAATGAGAGACTAGAGGTGTTAGATATGCCAAAGCTAGGAGATAGAAGAAAAAAAGATGACATGAGCTCTATGCGCAGAACAGCAACAGGCGTTGACACAATTAACAGAGGAATTCTTGAAACCTGTAACTTAAGAATAATAGGTCATAGATTCAAGTTATGAAAACAAGGATGCCAAAAAATATTAGAAAGTTTTCTTCCGCAAGCAGAGTGGTAGGCAGTAGGAATATGTCAAGTGAGAGGGTGGCGGATGCTGTCAGTAGATTTAAAGCATCAAATGACAGAGTACAGTATTGGGAAGATGGAACATCATGAACGTATCTGTCGTCCTGTAACTACACTTTGGTAACGACATAGATAAACATGTGCTCTTTAACATATGACCTTCCCTGTTTATAATATCATTCATCTCTGTTAAACAATTTTCATGTCTCAGAGTATCTTCACATCTCCTTATGTCTTAGTAAAAATAAATGTGGATTGACTTCACCAGGATTCTGTGACTTCATTATTTTATGACTTCAGCACACTGTAACTTTGGTACACTGTGACTTCACCAGCACGCTGAATTCATCATTTTTGAAGTGTTGGTCCTGGCAATGGTGAGCAGACACATTGTTGAGGAAAATTTTGCATGATGCCCAAACCACACATCAGAAAGTGAAGAAACGACACTTCTGTGTTTGATAATGGTCCAGGGAGCCGGTCGGCCGAGCGGACAGCACACTGAACTTGTGATCCTGTGGTCCCAGGTTCGATCCCGGGTGCCGGCGAGAAACAATGGGCAGAGTTTCTTTCATCCTATGCCCCTGTTACCTAGCAGTAAAATAGGTACCTGGGTGTTAGTCAGCTGTCACGAGCTGCTTCCTGGGGGTGGAGGCCTGGTCGAGGACCAGGCCGCGGGGACGCTAAAGCCTCGAAATCATCTCAAGATAACCTCAAGAGAAGATAGGACGGACCAAAATGTCGTCGTTTCTTCACTTTGTGATGTGTGGTTTGGGTATCGTACCTTCAGCCACATTATGGTGACTCGTCGTATGCAAAATTTTGCATGCTTCTTCTTTCATTTATTACTTGAGAATACTTGAGGGGAAAAAAGCAGTAAAATATTCTCAAACTGGTATCATCATCATCATCATCTTGGCTAATCAATAAGCCCCACTAAGCCCAATTAAAATATATTTAGGCTTACTAAATCTTTTTACCTATTGGTATTTTTGGGGAATTCATGTCATTTTATGAATTTTTATTTCAACTAAGAGATAATATATATTATTAGACCAATTAAATCTTCCTGTTCTGGAAAATATAAATAAAATAAATAATATTGTCTATGTATTTTAAAATTTCCAGGTGCCAAAGAGTCTGATTACTCTATTGATGAAGATTTGAATAAATTAGTCGAAGAGTCACAGCTAAATAATTGTGATAACCCAGATGATGCTAGTGCCAATGATAATAAGAGTAAAGAAGAGAGTGGACCATCCATGGGCACTCTTTCATTCATAAGTTGCGCTGCCGGCAGCGAAACGGGGACACCCGATTCACCCACCGAGAAGGAGCCCGAAGGTACTGTGTCACTTTTGTTCGAGTTGTGGCCATTTGTATTGCTGTGGAGTTCAACTTTCGCTATTTTTGAAATGCATCTAACACCTCTGTAGACAATAAAGACGAGTTTAGCCTTTGTGTGTGTGTGTGTGACTCCTTACTTACAATAATATGCTGTCTATATCTTCTATGTCTGTTTTTCCCAGTTTTAGTATGTATGGTTATGTGGATCAAATATTTATCAGAGTGTAGATTGTAAGAATTTGCTTCTAGCTAACATTATTGTGATTTAATCATGGATTACATACATTTTGTTGATGAATTTGTATATTTAACTAATAGTATATTTTGCTTCTATGAGCTTTACTTTTCTTGGCAAACTGCATTGCTGAAGACAGCACAAATTGCATGTATTTAAAGACCATCTGGAGTTTAAGTAACTGGTAACATTTTAGATTAATTCTCTTTACCTGTTGTTTAAGAAGTCCTCGTCTTTGGTGGTGTTGCTCAGTCTTTTTCAGTTGTCACAAAAATATCCCCGGACTTAAACATTAATTCACATCTATATTGAAATCGTACTCACATTTTGTTTCACTGCTTGCTTGGTAAATATTTTGACATAAATACACAAAAGTTAAAATATGATGCAATTTTCTCAACAAAACGTATGTACTGTAGTGAGTTCCATGGCAATCCTTAAGAATGGGCCTGAAGTAGTTAGCATGTAACTCTTAAAATAAAGCTTTTTCATAAAGGATAAAGAAGATCTTGAAGCGACAGATTCTTTGAGACTTATAAATTAAGGCTTATACGATTTGTATGGCTCTCACAACCCAGGCTTCAAAGTGTGGGGAAAGTGGTTGACCTAACATTTTCAGCATTAATATTAGCCATGTGTATTGCACATTAGGCACAGTTGACTTGTGAAACTACAGTCATTATACAGCTGTATATGCAGTTTTGATCTATGTAGAAAATATATTGGGATCTACCAAAATCATTGACACAGTGTACAAATATATGAGAGTTTGTGTGGTAATGTTAGTTTATTGGTACAAACTGTGTCATGTTTTCTACCTTCACTTTATTATTAAATAAAAGTGAGTCTGTAAGGGTACTTTATCATTTACTAACAAGAGTTTTCAATATAACATTTATAGACTAGAAAAGTCTCATGTCTGCAAAAAGGCAAATATAACTTTAGTGTTCAAAAAAGGTGGTAACATGGGTAATGAAGGAACGGGAATGGTGAGCAGCAGGATAGGGAAATTAAACACAGAACTTAAATATGAAGTGAATTATATAGAAAAAATGCACTAGGTATAAAGGGCAAGGATAATGATTTGTCAGGATTATTTGAAGTTGAAGAAGACACCCAAGACACCTGTCCACCTAGCCTGACAGCTGGGTGGACAGCGCTTCGGATTCGTAGTCCTGAGGTTCCGGGTTCAATCTCCGGTGGAGGCGGAGACAAATGGGTAAAATGTTTCTTTCACCCTGATGCCCCTGTTACCTAACAGTAAATAGGTACCTGGGAGTTAGACAGCTGCTACGAGCTGCTTCCTAGGGGGTGTGTAACTGAAAGGAGGCCTGGTCGAGGATCGGGCCGCGGGGACGCTAAGCCCCGAAATCATCTCAAAATAACCTCAAGAAGGCATAAATAGCTAAATCTCACTTCCAATGGACTAATTGGTAATCATTGAGTCCCTCTTTCTCCTGTACCCCATTCATGTTCTCCCTTTCATGCCTGTCTGCTTTCTCTTACCCACCTTATTGTCACCCAAACTCACTTATTTTGTGGGTTTCTTCTCACAGTGAATTAAATCGAGTTTGTGCAGCCCCTTTCAAAGCTGTCAAAATTTGTCGGACCATTGTCTTTTTCTAAATTTGTCCGCTTCCATCCACACCATTTTACACTAGACCATTATTATTATTATAATTGTTTTCCTCTGGTGATGTCACTGACTTCATTTTACTGTACAAGACCACATTATCCATCATTTAACAAATTTTCCTTTCTATTTTTCCTGTAAGATCATGAACAAAAACCAATAAGGTATGGTGTTTCACAAAGTGTAGTGTACCTTGCACACTTTGTGCACTACATAGGAACTTGTACTCATGTACACTCCAGAGTTATCATATGGACTTGAATCAAGAGATGCAAATGACAGTGATCATTCCTCAATTGTCACAGGAAATGTCGCTTCAATAAATCCACTTGGTCATGGAATTAAACTAGAATTTTACAGCAGTTCAATACAGTACATGCATATAACTTGTTCATATTAATTTAAAAAAAAATTCATAAAAAAAGAAAATTTGGACCAAATTTGTTGAGCTACAGATGTTGGTCACTATATGAAATAATAAGTGTGCAGTTCGTGCCGTTATATTTGTAAAGGTGTATAGTAAGACTTTTTCTTATATTTTTATTGAAATTGGGCCCATTCTCATTTTATTAAAGTCAAATAATTCATCCATTGAATTGAAGAAAAGTTAATAAGTTTATTCCAGTTTTTTCTTTTAATTTCTAATACTTCACCTGAGCCAAGAATTTTTAATAACCAAATTATTTATTTTATGTTTTTTTTTGTGGGGCTTAACTGTCTGTAATGTTTGATATATAGTACAGTAGTTATTTTTAATTAAGTACAGTAGTTTAGTCCAGTCCTGTTTGTTGTGCCCAACTTGGGCCTTTTTGTTATGTTCTCTCAACTTTCATTTATTTCTGTTAACTGATGATTATCTTAAAAAGTAGTACTGCATAGTGCAGTCTTGGAATCCTGTGACCCATTGTTACGCTCTTCTGTGTGGTTATCGTTGCAGAAATTAAACCTGTTCTACGCAAAGAAACAATCACCTGTACAGATCCAGGTGGGTAATGTTTGCCTGTGCTCACGTGTGTGTTCAGCCGTGTTGTGTTGTGTTGTGTTGTGTTGTGCATGATTGGCATGTGAACTAATGGTATGCGCATGTTTTTTTGTTTGTTTTGTCATTTTTTTTCCTGCTTTTACACATGGTTGTTGGTTACATGTTTATTATTATTGTGTGTGTTTATATAATGTTTTGTTGCAATTTTTAGATCATGAATTATATGGTAGTTCAATTTGTTATTTTACTGAAGTTACATAACACAGTGAATTGTTGTCTTTATTTTGCATGCACTAAAGGATTTTGGTGGTTAAATGGTATTTCACACATACAGGATAGTTTCTGCGTGGACAGTAAACTTTGTTTAGATCTGTAAAAAAAAAAAAAAGCATTGTTCATGATATAATGTAGTACTGTACTGTATGTACTTGCTTTACTGCCAATGCAAATGGTATGATTATTAGAGCTCTTATGTGAAGCAGTGGTGGAACATACTTGAACATACTTGTAATGCTTGAACATACAGTATGTCATTCAGAACCCTCACGCAGACTTTTGATTAAGTGGTGTTATAAATAATGACAAGATTTGCTTAAGGGGCCCTGAGTCAACTTGACTCGAGAAATATTTTTTAAGATTAACATCTCTTTGAAATTTATGCTTAAACCATAAGCATGGTTAATAAACAACTAGGTTTAGCTCCCCCTCCCAAAAAATTCAAATAATATAAATAATAAACAAACTGAACGTATTTTAAATACCTTTTTAAATC